>NW_012270395.1:9601-11807 GCF_000151885.1 Dipodomys ordii
TTTTTTCTTTTTGCTTATGTGGTGCTGAGGAATCGAACCCAGGGCCTCAGGCATGCAAGGCAAGCGCTCTACCACTGAGCCACCTTCCCAGCCCCCCTTAGTGACTTTTTAAAGAGGTTGGTATATGTATGTAAATATACATAATGCATATATAATACACATGTATATATGCATATATATATGTGAATGTATGCATTTTTCCATGAAAATATCTTTGAAGTAGCTCATTTAGGTTCACGGTAATAGCTATGTAAAAGGGATATTTTTTAGTTTGAAAAGTATTCCACCTTAATGGGAATAATAGTCCTTTTTGTTTTTTTATGTTTTGGATGCTAGTACTGGGGCTTGAACCTCAAGCTCACTGCTCTTGTTCACAGCTAACCATCTCTCATTTGAGCCTTGCCTATATTTCTGTTTGCTGGTTAATTTGAGATAAATCTCTCAGATTAGTCTGGGATTTGAAAATCTGGATTCTCAGATCTCAGCCTCCTCAATAGCCATTGTGAGCCATTGGTGCCCAGCTTTAGTAGTCCCTCCCCCAACCCAGTTGTAGGGCTTGAACTAGAGACCTGGGACCTATTCCTGAGCTCTTTGGCTCAAGGCTAGTGCTCTACTACTTTGAGCCATATTGCCACTTCTCAGTTTCTGATGGTTAATTGGAGGTAAGAGTCTCATGGACTTTCTTACTTGGGCCGGCTTTGAACCACAATCCTCAGATCTCAGCCTCCTGAGTAGCCAGGATTACAGGCATGAGCCACCAGTGTTAGCCCAGCCTTAGTAGCCTTTTGAGAAGTTGACATCTTATAGAATGATATCCTTTGCATGAACCTAAATCATTTCAACTTTTTGTTTGTTTTTGTGCTAGTACTGGGGCTTGAATGCAGGGCCTCTGGTTTGTGTTTGTCTTTTTTGCTCAAGGCTATTGCTCTGACATCTCTACTTTCACTGATTAAGTGGAGATAAAGGTCTCACCAGCTTTCCTGCTTGGGTTAACTTTGAACTACAGTCCTCAGATTTCAGCCTTCTGAGTAGCTAGGATTACAGGCCTAACTCACTAGTGCCCAGCTTCTGGATATAAAATGTCTTCCAAAAAGCTTAAAGTGTTGACATCTTGATCCCCAACTATGGATCTTGTCATTATCATTGAGAGCTGATTGGATCATGGTGATTGGGTCTGATTTCTTCAGTGGATTAGTCCACTAATAGATTCATAATGGTGGTATTGGGAAGTGGTAGAAGCATTTGGAGAAAAGGCCTAGTTGGAGAAGATAGTACACCGTGGATATACCTTCTCCATGGCCCTTTCCTCTCTGTTTCTTGGCCTCCATAATGTAAACAGCTTTCCTCTTCTATAAAGCTTGTGTTGCTATGTTATTCTCCCTCACTATAGGTCCATACCAATGGAACTAGTCAATTCTATCCTGAAACCTCCAAAACCATGAGCCAAAATAAGTTTTAAATTGTCAGGAATTTTGTTATAATGATGAAAGAAATCACCTAACACATTGAATCTTTATTATGCTAAAAGAAAATTCTCTTGGAAGATGTGTTTTCTAAAAACCTGTGTATTAGCAGTAGCTAAGTAACTAATAGTTCACAATTTCAGTGTCTTTCATTTAAGGTATTTAATAAATACTGTTTTTAAGGAAACATTGTTTTTCTTCTTCCTTTACTCACCAGGATAGAGCTAATTCTGCCCTGTTCTGTCCTTGTAGTGTGTGTGTGTGTGTGTGTGTGTGTGTGTGTGTGTGCATGTATGAGCTGGGTACTGTCGTTGAGCTTTTTTTCCCTTTTGTTCAAGGCTAGTGCGCTGTCACTTGACCTATAGCTCCATTTCTTCTTTTTTTTCTTTGTAGTTAGATATAAGAGTTCCCTGGGCTTTCCTGCTCGGGGTTGAATTCGAACTGCACTCTCAGATCTGAGTCTCCTGAGTAGCTAGAATTATAAGTGTGAATCCCTGCCATCTGGCTATGTCTTTGTAATTTATTATTTTTGGGGAGGGAGGAGGGGTTGGTCGTGGAGCTTTGAACTCTGGGCTTGGGCGCTGTCCTTGCACTCTTCAGCTCAAGGCGAGTGCTCTACTGCTTAAGCCACAGCGGTACTTCTAGTTTTCTAGTGGTTTATTGGAGATGAGTCTCATGTAGGTCTGGGAAGGTGGCTCAGTGGTAGAGTGCTTGCCTTGCATGCATGAGGCCCTGGGTTTGAT
>NW_012270396.1:0-2933 GCF_000151885.1 Dipodomys ordii
AAAGCTGGAAGTGGCGCTGTGGCTCAAGTGGTAGAGTGCTAGCCTTGAGCTGAAGAGCTGAGGGACAGCACCCAGGTTCAGAGTTCAGGCCCCACGACCAGACCCCCCCCAAAAAAGAAAAACATCTGGCAAAATTTGTCCTTGGACTAAAAGGAGACCTTGTTAAAAGGAAATAAATATCTCCTAATGATGAGATTTTCAGCAATAAATAAATATCTTCTAAAATAACGCACCTAGAAGATTTTTGAAACATATGTCACCTGTGCCAATTAAGGAGACTTGGTGTTTAGCAATCTCAAACCTGTAAACTCTGAGAACATAAAAGGCACAATTAACAAATGACTAACATGCCAGATGGTTGAAATGAAAAGAAAACCATAAACAAAGATTAAAACCTATAGACCTTGTAGGTGGACTAGCCTTAACAAATATGCCTTGCACAAAAGATGGTGAATTTAGGTGCCCACATCCCCAGCCTATTGGGAAGTGCTTTGTTTCTCTTTTCTGTTTTGTGTTCTGGCCTTTTTGGGTTTTTAAGCAAAAACTTCTATAAACTTCTCATCCAACTAGACTCATCTTTAAATTCTTTTCTGAGATGATCACAAGCTGTGCACCCTAGGATGAGGTTTTGCTCCCTTGGAGCCTCATTGAGTTTGAATGAATCCTAGTTTTGGTGTTGAATGTAAACAGAATGAGAAATGTGAGATCATTGTCCTTGAAAGTACGTGTGGATATAAGAGAGACTGCACACAAGCCGATGACATTGGTGGTAGACCTTTTGTAGCTAATCCTTTTTACTATGGTGTTACAGGTACTAAATCCCTTTCTGGTTCTTATCTTCATCCCATTGTTTGACCTTGTTATTTATCGTCTGATCTCCAAGTGTGGAATTAACTTCTCGTAAGTGCACTGTATGCTGTACGTTACTGCAAACTGACAGAAATCTTTGCCCTGTATGTCTTGTTTAAGGGATATTGGTTTATATTTATCAATTATCTGCTTCTGGGAGGTTTTTTAATGCTGGATTAAATGCCTGTTAATAAAATAAAAACAACCTGGGGGTTAAATCTAATTAGTGTCAGAGACAATGCTATGCGTTTAAATCTATCATATTGAAAAGGTTGGCCTAGGCTTCATGGAAAATCCTAAGTATGAGAGTTAGGCTCTTATATCAATTTGATGACCACTGTGTTCTTTAAATCTCCTGCTCTCTATAAAACAAGCAATGGATCAGGTACACTGAGAATTGAATTGCTCCCAATGACTACTTTCCCCCTATTGTAAGAAAGGAGAGTTGCAAGCTTCCTTTCTTTTTTTTTTTTTAATTTAATTGCAAATTAGTTGTGCTTAAAGTGATGACTGCTTTACTTCATGCATTCAAATGTCTATTTGTTAGTTACTCATTCATTTTTCAACTACTAGGAGGTTCAGAACTAAGTTTCATGCAATAGCAAATCAAGCATAAATCTCTCTCCAGGAGTTTACTGGTTAGTAAGGGATCTAAAGCACATACAAAGATAATTATTGGACAGGTAGTGTATGTGAAGTGCTCTAGGAAGGGAAGATTGAAGTGCAGAGAAGTATACAGAAGGAAGAATCCTTCCTATCCTTCCTATTGCTAAAGCCAATCAAAATTTCTGCAAAAGAAAATGATTTGAAACATTCCTAGCATCTGCCATATAAGAAATATTCACCCATTTGTAAATCCAGTTGTACTACTGCCATCTGGGGAATTACGGCATAATAAAAAGTTAAGTATAAAGCAAAGGTAGTGGTGGGAAAAGGAAGCACATTACAGAGAACATCATATGTGATTTCGGTAAAAGGAGAAAAATGATATATGCAGGGGAGTTGTCATCAAGGGGAGATCTCTAAAGTACTTTGAAACATAATTGAGACTGAATTGGGAAAAGTCTCAATGGTAAGTCTGGATTTTATGCTCTAGAGTCTAAGGAATAGTTGTAACTATGGCTCCATTTTCTCTACAGATCACTTAGGAAAATGGCTGTTGGTATGATCCTTGCCTGCCTGGCATTCGCTGTTGCAGCAGTTGTAGAGATTAAAATAAATGTGAGTTCAACGAATCTTTTTTTTATTTAATTTTATTGTCAAGGTGATATACAGAGGGGCTACAGTTACATATGTAAGGTAATGAGCCCATTTCTTGTGGAGCATTGTTATCCCCTCCCTCATTTTTCTCCCACTTTCCCTCCCCCTCTAACTCCCTCCCCAAGTTGTAAATTTCCAACATATTGTCTGTATCACTGTTTTATTGTCCTTTGTCCTTTGTCTCACTCTTTTGTTTTTCCCCTTACCTTCCTCAAATCAGATAAACATATATACAATACCCAGGGTACCAAAATCAAAAACAATGACAACAGGGGATAAATCAAAGGGAAAAAATGAAAGGAAAAAAAGAAATAACTTCATACAGTATATTAACAACAACAACAACAAAGGAAAACCTCTTGTTTCCATATCTTGGATTTCATTTTGATTAGCATCATCTTATATGGTTGTATGTATCAGCAAATCTTAAGCTCCAGAGAGCAAATCCATACCTATCCTGTTTATTCTTCTGAGATTTTCAATCTTAACTTCCTGGGACCTAGCACAGGACCCATTTTATAGGAGGTACATCATAAATACTCATGGTAAGTGAGTGATACAGGACAGAATAACAATGCAAATGATTCTGAGTGAT
Organism: Dipodomys ordii; assembly: GCF_000151885.1. Classification (NCBI taxonomy): domain Eukaryota; kingdom Metazoa; phylum Chordata; class Mammalia; order Rodentia; family Heteromyidae; genus Dipodomys; species Dipodomys ordii. The sequence continues at coordinate 2,705 of NW_012270396.1, forward strand.
TCAGAGTTTATTTTTAGGGAATCCCCAAACAGCATTATCCAAAGTATCTAGCTATCTCTTTAGGAAACAAAGGTTTATATGATGTCTTGTAAATGCATTAAATAAATTCCTTTTGGCAGTTGAGAAGCTACCTTTAGCCCACCACCAAGTCAAAAAGCATGGGAAAATGAGATGTACAAGTCGTTATGTTGAAAAATGAACTTTACAACTTTGGTTGCGGGGGGGGGGG
>NW_012270396.1:2983-4532 GCF_000151885.1 Dipodomys ordii
AAGTTATATTGTCCAAAAAAATACTCTTTACCTGACTTATATAACTGTAACTCTTGTGTATATCACCTTTATAATAACAATTTAAAAAAAGGAAGTTGGAATATAGTAAGGTCAATGTCATAACAGAAAGAAAAAAGAGAGCTATGGGGACCCTAGAAGAGATGTCTGATGAAGATTTTGACGATTATAAAGATTTGCCTACAAAAACTACTATTAAGGTGAGACTTCAAGCAATGGAAAACAGTTGCTCAAAGAAGGAACTGTGAGTTATGTCAAGAGAAGACAAGATGTCTGTGAGACATAGTGAGAGATTTTATGATGTGTTCAAAACTTTAAAGGAGTTCAGCTTACCTGGGGTATAAATGAGAAAAATAAGAAGAGACACAGTCAGAAATTAGATAATGCATTGTAATTTAAGCCATTATCTGTAAGACAAGGTGAGAGATTATATGATTTGTTCAAATGCCTCAAAGGAATTCAGATTACCTGGTGTGAGAAAGATGAAGAAGATACTTTATTAGAAATAACAATGAACTGTAATTCAGAAATCAGATAATGAATTGTAATTTAAGACTTTATTATGAGGACAGTAGAGAAAGTTACAAAAAGTTTCAAATGGAGAAATAGTTGTTCCATTTTTGTTTTTCCATGATGCTTCTTCAGTGTGGATAAAGGATTAGGTTTAAGGTGAGTCAAAGATAATATTTATCTTGATTACTACATTTTTGGCATACCCTTCAATTTTGTGCTGTAGGTGAGTACCTCACTCTGCTCATGTATTCTTGGCTCAGATACAATTAACAAGCTTTGGAATACTTAAATATGTGCATTGAGGAAGAATATAAGTTAACAGTGAATACAGGGTTCTAATTTGAACAATTAGGTTTGCACTGGGATCATTAACTCAATTTGGGGGAACAGAGTTGGAACAACGTTGAGATATTTGTTTTGGATCTGTTGCATTACAGTTGTTTTTGGAATATCTAATTGTAGTTACCAAATAGTTATTTGGAAATAACTGATTGAGGGCTCAAAGAAAATATTAAATCTGGTGGATTAGGCCAATGTATGAAATATGAAATAATTCAGAGTTAGAATATAAGCAAGATGATACAAATTTATTCACTTTCCAACAGAGAAAAAAGGCCAAATACCACAGGCAGTATTGGTATCATAGGGTAATTGGAGTGAATTTGTGTGTGTGAGTGTGTGTGTGTGTGTGTGTGTGTGTATGTAATAGTACCTGGGCTTGAACTAAGAGCGTTGGGCACTCACTTGGATTCTTGTTGATGGATGGTATGCCTCCAACTCTGCTTTTTGCTGGTTAATTGGAGATGGAGTCTCACAGACTTTCTCCCATCTGGCTTTGAATCATAGCCCTCAGGTCTTAGCTTGATGGTTGACTTTACAGGAAGTGTTTGACCTATAGATACAGATCTTGAACCATGAGTATGTGGTATGATAACCCTCAGGTCTTAGTTTGATGGTTGACTTTACAGGAAGTGTTTGACCTATAGATACAGATCTTGAACCATGAGTATGTGGTATG
>NW_012270397.1:0-1898 GCF_000151885.1 Dipodomys ordii
ACCACATAGACACCCGCACGGCTACCCACCCAAGCCCAGGCTGGTTCCTTCCTAACCACATAGACACCCGCACGGCCACCCACCCAAGCCCAGGCTGGTTCCTTCCTAACCACATAGACACCCGCACGGCCACCCACCCAAGCCCAGGCGATTCCTTCATAATCAAATAGACACCCGCACGGCCACCCACCCAAGCCGGAGCAATTCCTTCATAACCACATAGACACCCACACGGCCACCCACCCGAGCCAGGCTGGTTCCTTCATAATCAAATAGACACCCGCACGACCACCCACCCAAGCCAGGCTGGTTCCTTCATAACCACATAGACACCCGCACGGCCACCCACCTGAGTCAGGTTGATTCCTTTATGACCACATAGACTCCGGCACAGTCACCCACCCAAGTCAGGCTGATTCTTTCATAATCACATAGACTCCTGCACGGCCATTTGTGGCTGCAGTGCCCTGGAAACATGGCTGTACACACTGTACACTTTTGCCAATGGCAAAAGGCACAAAAGACTGGTAGGAAAAGGGTGGTCAGCATGCTTGGCCTGTCACACATGGAGTAGAGGAGTGTTAAGAATCCTGTATTCAGTGGTGTACACTATTGAATTAAAGTCACTTGCTTTTATCTGACTTTAAAATTATGATTGCCTGTGACAGCCCCAAGCAAGGTGGCATGTTTCTTTAGGTCACGATCCAACCACAGGGCACAGTTCCGTGCCCTAGCTCACACTGCAAGCAGTCATCCCTCATGGACAGCTCGACAATGAACAGCCTTTTCCATTTCAGTGGCATTTGTTCATTTCCAGTTCTGCTCAGAAATAGCTCAGAAATAAAACAGTCGAAGTCTTGGTCTAGGTTTGACATTGAATCCTGTGGAAACTCTTTTGGGTCAGTTAGCTTTTGTTAATGACCTGTTCTTGGTATTTTCCACTGCTCCAAATTCCAACAGACTTGGCATTCCTGAGCCAAGACGGCAGGGAAGAGTGAATGCCAGGGTATTTCTGACTGAAAAAAGAAAAGAAGAGCAAAAGAAGTACAATGGTCCTTCAGAGAAGTGCTAGCTTCAAAACAAAAGCTGATGGGAAATGTGGCCATCCTGTGACTGGTGCTCATCACCAGAGCCTTGGGCCTTAGTCCCAGACCTCCAGACAATGGTGGAGGTACAAGCTGCCTGCACCGGTTGCATGTGGCCACTGGGGTGTGGGGCAGGGCAGCCTGCTCATCTCCTCCAGCTCCATCCTCCCACGTCAGGAAGGTCTGGCCCAGGCCTGTCCCAGGTCTAGACTCTCCTTTCTGCTGGGGCGGGATCCCTTGGCCTCTGTCTCATTGAGCTGTGGTGCAATCTTCCTGGCAAGAGCGGTGCTTAGCTGCTGCTGTTGGGTGTATGGTGAGGTATGGTGTAGCGAGGTCCAGGTGCAGTGAGCCCGACAGCACCTTGTCCTCCCCAGACCACGTCCTCACCATACCCCAACAGTACCACACCACACAACCATTTCCTGACAGGTGCTGACTCTCTGCACCTACTTCTCAGCCCCACGCCTAGCATCTGCTCCCAGCAGGGGTTTTGTCTCAGTCTGTTACACTGCTGTGATGAACACTGCCCATGAAGTGGTGAGTGAACAGCAGGTCTTCATGAACACTGCACAGGAAGTGGTGAATGAACACCAGGCCTTCATGGAAACCACCCAGGAAGTGGTGAATGAACAGCGGGCCTTCATGGAAACCACCCAGGAAGTGGTGAATGAACACCGGGCCTTCATAGAGACTGCATAGGAAGTGGTAAACAGCGGGGCTTCATGGACACCGCACAGGAAGTGGTGAATGAACACCGGGCCTTCATGGACACCGCACAGGAAGTGGTGAATGAACACTGGGCCTTCATGGACA
>NW_012270397.1:1948-2363 GCF_000151885.1 Dipodomys ordii
GGGCCTTCATGGACACCGCACAGGAAGTGGTGAATGAACAGCGGACCTTCATGGACACCGCACAGGAAGTGGTGAATGAACAGCGGGCCTTCAAGGGCACCGCACAGGAAGCTGTGAATGAACACCGGGCCTTCATGGACACCGCACAGGAAGTGGTGAGTGAACAGCGGGCCTTCAAGGACACTGCACAGGAAGCGGTGAATGAACACCGGGCCTTCATGGACACCGCACAGGAAGTGGTGAGTGAACACTGGGCCTTCATGGACACCGCACAGGAAGTGGTGAATGAACACTGGGCCTTCATGGAGACTGCACAGGAAGTGGTGAACAGCGGGCCTTCATGGACACCGCACAGGAAGTGGTGAATGAACACCGGGCCTTCATGGACACCGCACAGGAAGTGGTGAATGAACAC
>NW_012270398.1:0-4064 GCF_000151885.1 Dipodomys ordii
TTGTCATGCCCATAACAAGGAATCCCTCACTTGGTGAACTGAGTTCCTGAGGCACAGGAGAGTGGCCACTTGCAGACCCATAGCTGAAAGTTTGATCCCTGACCACAGCCTGGCTGTGAGCAGACAAGGATGCTGGGTTCACTGGAAACCTATAGCTCTGGCTTCCTCTGCCTCAGCCCGCTGGGACTGTAAAGGCAATGGGCCCTAGTCTAGATTCCAGCTCTGTCCACATGAGAGTGAGGAGCGGAAGCTGGCACTACCCAAAACAGAGCAGCCCTATGCTGAGGTCAAGCAGATGGCAGACATGAAGCCATTATCCTCATTCTGTCCTCAGAGGTGGCCAGAGCGTCTGTACCCATAGCTCCAGAGGGCAGCCTAGGGAGTGGCAGAGACTACTTGTGGTCAGCACCCTGGACAGAGTATGCAGCACAGAACCATTCCAGCAGCCCACCTACTTCTATAGCAGAGTTCCAGGAAGAAAGGGACACTGGGTAGAGTTGACTGGATCTGCAGTCAAAATTGTCTGGTAGGAAGACTGCGTGAACCTCTCTGAGTCTCTGTCTCTCCGTCTGTAAAATGGGTAGGCTGATTTTCCACTTCGCGGGGTGAGTGTGAGGCTAGAATGGCTGTACAGAGCCTGCCTGGGACAGGGCTCAGTAATTTGTAATACTGCTCTGAGCAGAGTCAGGTCTGCTCTTCTAGGTCTGTGTGCTGCAGGTCTCTCACTCCCCCCTGGGTGCAGTTTGCTCGTCTTGGCCTCCGCTCCAAGATGACAGAAAGCAGTGGTGGGGGTTCTGGCTCAGAAGGGAAGGAGGAGCAATCCAAATCTTCCCAGATTCCTGGCAGGGTGAGAGGCACAGGAGGGGAAGTAAGACAGTTCTGTCTGCATCTCTCCGACATTTTTCCACTGGGAGGCTCAGGTGCTGCCAAGCCTGGGAAGCCAGAAGTGAGGAGCCAGAGAGGCAGCAAGCAGTTCGGGCTGCTTCCTGCGGAGCAGCCTCTTTCTTCCCTTCTCCCCATCAACAATAACAAGAGTTTGTTAGGGTTCTAGGTAGCAAAGAAAACAGACCTGGGCACTGGGATTTATCCTGAGAGACAGGGTAGATCACAAGTCTCATAGACCCTGGATAAAGTATAGTTAGGCTACAACTGAGGGAAAATGGAGGAGTCACAGAGCTATGTTATTAAGTAGAGCTTCAAAAGTATAATGTGTGAGATACAAATTTCCCTCCTTAGGAAATCCCTGGCAGGCCTCAGGGCTTGGAATCAAGGCCAAGTGAATTTCATGAGACCCTAAGACAGGAGAAATAAGCTCTTCTAGCTCCAGCCCCAGACAATGCCATGTCTTTCCCCAAACCCATCCATAGCTCCCCACTGCCTTCCAGACAGTGCAGATCACTCAGCCTGGCTCAGGGCCTCATAGTCTGTTCCCAACTTATTGGTTAGCTTGCCAGACTCTTCTCACTGTACCTCTGCAGCCCAGCCAGTCTGTCTGTCATTTCTGGAATATTCCATCCTCTGCACTTCTATTCCACTCACTTGTCCCCTCTACTCAGCTTGCCCTTTTCCCTCACTGGCTTTTGTCAGTGCAGAATCCTACCTGCCCTGCAAATGCCACTTTCTGAAGCCCTCCCTGCCCCTGGGCTGTGTGCTCTGAGCCCCAAAGCCCAAGAAAAGCACAGCATTTCCTTTGCATGGCCCTTGCTCTCTCGGGCTTGGGCACTGGTTTACCTGCCCATTCTGTCCACCTGGCTGGAAAATGGCCTGAGCTTTCTCATGCCACCAGGTGTTGGACTGGGATAAATAGATGACAAAGGCAGAAGGGGAGACCAGCAGGGATGGTGGGGGGGGAGTGTAGAGGGGAGTAAGAGATCCCTACACTTGTCTTTTTTTCTAGGCAGGCAGATTTGTTAACACAGTGAAAGACAGGTTTTCTCGTCTTCTCCCAAAATTACCATGACTTTCTTCAGCAATCCAGGCCAGTGCTTCCTTGAGTCTGACGAGAATTCCTCTTCCACAACTAGAGGTCACTTTCTTCATTTCTATTTTCAGTATTAAGATAGCTTTCCTGACCCTCAACCCCATCCAAGGGGCAGGAGCTAGGTCAGAAGGAGGCTACCTCTGGCCTTGTGTTCTGGGTTGAGGAGGTCAGAAGTATCCTGAACCCCAGAGAGATGGTCAGGGGTTAAGGGGGGTGAGGGCCACCACTAGTCTGGGTAGTTGTATCAGCCCTCAGCTACTGGCTCAGCCTCCCTTTGGAGCTGACCTTCATTGTGAACAAGTCTGTAAATAAAGAGCTCCCAGCTCAGTAGCATGTGGTTCTTAGGTTCCTTGCCTCTGGGCTCTCTGGGCCCCTATGGGTCCTGTGAGGCCATGAGAGTCAGACCCACAGCCTCTGCCATCTGGCTGCCAGCCACCCACTGCTGGAGCAGCTGCGCTCAGAGAGCCCCCCGGGCAATCAGCATGGCTGCTGCCCTAGTTAGGCAGATGGGACCAGAGCCCAGAATGGCTTCAGCCTGGCCTCTCTCTTTGTGTGTGCATGTGTATATGTGTGTGCATGCATGCACACGTGCACTAGGTCTGGAGCTTGAACTTAGGACCTGGGTGCTGTCTCTGAACTTTTCTGCTCAAGGCTAGTGCTCTACCACATGAGCCACAGCTCCTTTTCCAGTTTTTGAGTGGTTAGTTAGAGGTAAGAGTCTCATAGACTTTTCCTTCCTGGGCTGGCTTCAAACCACTATCCTCAGATCTCAGCCTCCTGAGTAGCTGGGCTTACAGGTGTGAACCACCAGCACCTGGCTCAGCCTCCTTATTCTTTTTTTCTTTTTGCCAGTCCTGGGGGTTGAACTCAGGGGCCTGGGCACTGTCCCTGAGCTTCTTTTGCTCAAGGGAACCACTTGAGCCACAGTGCCACTTCCAGTTTTTCTGGTACTGAGGAATCAAACCCAGGGCTTTATCCATGCTAGGCAAGCACTCTACCACAAGGCCACATTCCTAGTCCTCAGCCTCCTCCTTGTGTCTGGGGCGTGGTTGTTTCCATTTAGTGGAAGCTTGGATGCCATCTGGACCCATGGCTTGTCTTCCCCCCTTTCCTCTCTTTTGTGTCATCTCCCCTAAATATTATGTCCTGCCTTCCAGCTGGTTGGAGACCCATTTGCCCTTAGGCTGGGCACATGAATGGCCCTGCTCAGATCTACTCAGCCTCAATGGCTTCTATATCTGGGTTACTGAAGAGTTAAAATATCTGTGTGTGCAGAGTCTGTGTGTGAGCAGAGCGCCTGGCAGCTAGGAAGCTGTCTGTTCGTCTGTTCATGGGAGTTAAGCTGTCTGTCTTTAAAGAGCTGCTTGGGTTGGTACCTCCTCCAGGCAGCCCTTGTGGATGCCCCAGAGCCAAGGCAGGTGTTCCTGTGTGCCCAGCACCCATTGAACTTATGGCCCATTGTGCTCCTGTAGGAGGCTATGTATCCGCTAGATGTTCAGGCTCAGATCCAAGACTCCATGAGTTCAGGCTCAGGGTCTGGGCCCATCATTGACTCCAGAAGTAGAGTCCTGGAGTGGCTGGGCCCAGCCCATCTTCATCCTTCCCTCTTGGTAAAGCTGCAGCCTGGGCTGATGTGTGCTACGCTACTGTTCCGAGCAACACTGATCCCTTCTCCTTTAAACCAGCTGCAAAGGAGAGAGAGGCAGAGGCCAGGGGTGGGGGGCGGGGAATGGGGGCTGCACTCTGCTGGAAGACTTCAAAAGGGCCCACTGCAGTCCTGAACTGCAGACTCTTTCCTGACAGCATGACTGCCGTGAGGACATTCCTCTTACAGACACCTTCTCTTTCTCCCACTGGACCAGAGAGGACACTGCTACAGCCTGGCTCCAACATGCCTCCATCCCACAGCCACTGGCTGCCTGTCTGGAGGCCGCCCTGCACTGGGGGCCCTGAGGAAGACTTCCAGAGTGCTGGGGACTTAGGGAGGCCTCTGAGCATGAGCTGTCCTCACACAGGTGCACCTGCTCAGGTGCACTCTCTCTCTCTTCTATATACACATGCATACACACACACACACACACAT
>NW_012270398.1:9679-12801 GCF_000151885.1 Dipodomys ordii
GCACTCTACCCCTGAGCCACCTTCCCAGCCCCATGTCTGACTTTTTGCTGGTTAATTGGAGATAAGAATCTCTTAGCCTCAAGCCACAGTCCTCAGATCTCAACCTCCTGAGTAACTAGGATTACAGGCGTGAGCTATGGGCACCCAACTAGAAATGTAGTTTTTAGCTTTCTAGGTTCTGCAATATAGGAAGGCATGCTGGGAGGAGCTGGGGATGGATACTGAGGGCCTTCCACCTTTTCCAGTTACCGGATAAATGTGTTACTAAATGATGATGAGTTAGAGGCTTGGCCCAGTGCTCAGCACACAGAGCCCACTCAGTAAATTCCAGTTGTCATTCTCATTCTTCTCTTGGTAGGCATGTCAATGAGCTCTGTTCCGTCATTCTGCCACAAACTGTGGCTGTGGCAGAAGGAGCAGTAGAAACGCTTTGCTCTAGGTGGTGCTGTCCAAGGTGCTGAGAAGCCAGCACAGGCCGATTACCCAGTTCACACAGTCCCCCTGGGGCAAGTCCCCTGATCCTGCGCCCCATAGCTTCAACACCAGCAGGGAACTGAGGGAGATAGAAAGTGGGAGAATAAAAGGGCCGGCCTTGAGGGCTGTTACTGCAACTAGATGTAAGGGTCACTGAGCTACCATCCTTTATCCCCAAACCTTCACCCTCTCTCCTTCACTTTGGTTCTTTGAGAACTTGTTGCAAATAGCTCCAGGATGATATGGGTCTCCATGTTGACCACACAAAATAACTGGAGATTTCCTTTTCTTTTTTTCAGCATTGGGGTTTGAACTCAGGCTTTATGCTTGCTAGGCAGGTGCTCTATCACTTGAACCACGCCCCTATCTCTTTATGTTTTCCAGTCATTTTTGTCAGATAGGGCCTCCCATTTTTGCCTGGCACTGGCCTTGGACTACAACCTTCCTACCTCTGTTTCCCGTACAGTGGACACATATGACATTGTAGACACATAACATCCACACCTAGCTTGTTTTTGTTTTTGGGTTCTTTTGGTGTGTGTGTGTGTGTGTGTGTTTAAGGTGACAAAGGAGTCTTATTAGTTGGTCTGCAACCCTGTCCCAGGAGCAGCCACAGCCTCCAAGGGGGCAATTTGTTTTGTTTTTTAGATGGAATCTTAATTTTTTTTTTTCCCCGTCTGGCCTTAAACCACAATCCTCTTATCTCTGTCTTCCAGGCAGCTGGGACTGTAGGTATGGGCCATGTGTCCAGATGAGATTCTCATTCTTTATTTCTGGCTTGGGGTATGAGGATCTTTATCTACTAGATGCCTCCGAGCTGATTCAGAACCCTCTGCCCTAGGAGGAGAGGTCACTGGGAGCACTGGATAAGGAGCCAGAAACTCCATTCTCCACTCACATCCACCCTTTCCCAGACTTAGACAACGTCTTTTAATAGATCAAGTTAAGCAAGCTACCATGATTGTGAAGGTTCTGAGGAGATGGAGGGAAGCTCAGAACAAGGAGAGGCTCTCCGATCCTCAGAGGAAAATTCACAGCCAGCTGACAAGGCCGTCAACCAGAGTCCTTCATTCCAGTGACTTCCCTGCCTTCCCTCCCCGCCACAGGCCCCCTAGCGGTGGGAGGGAACCTAAGCCATTGAGCTGTTTTCTGAAAGCAGTTTCTTTTTTCTTTTCTTCTTTTTTTTTTTTTTTTAGTTTAAATATTGGTTTCATTACTTTGAAAAAAACTTTATTGTGAAGGTGATCTACAGAGGGGTTACAGTCACATAAGTCAGGTATTGAGGACATTTCTTTTTGAACAGTGCCACCCCCTCCAGTTTCTTTGCTGAGTCTTGAACCGTGAGAGAACCTGCTAACAGAAAGGAAATGCATTATTGAAGCGAAGGGAAGGCCGGATGGGAGGGGCAGGGGCTATGGCTTTGTGGAAGGGGCTCCCCACCTGCAGGATCCTCTCCTGGGATGTGGCTTCATCTAAACCACAGATGCAGGCCTTTGGGGCTGCTTGCTATGATGTCATGGGGATGGTGGGCTGACTGGGTCTTGCTGGGAGTTGCAGCCTGGTGACTATAAGATCAGCTCCCACCCCTGTGCTTGCTTCCTCTGCATTGCTTTGAAGGGCTGGAAGGACTTTGTGACCTTGGACTCAGACTCCAACTCCTTCCCCTGCCCTTGCCCAGCACTGCCAGCCCTGCAGAGGGTAATGAAGGCCAGTTCTGCTGCTCACTAGCGCTCTGGCCTTAGCCAACTTGTCCAACTCTGCTGGCCCTTGATTTTTCCCTTTCATCTAGTGCCCTATGATTAAATGAGCTAGTGCTTGAACGGAAAATATTTTCAGGCCAGAGTAAGGGCCCAATAAATGTTAGCAATTCATAAATTGGCCCCTTTCCAAGGCCTCTTGGAAAATCCTAACCCTGGGGTCATTCCTGAGGTTTGGCCTTCAGATGTCTAACTCCTCTGGAAGAAGGTAAGGGTGCAGTGCTGGCCTGGCTGACCAGGCCAGCTGTAGGTGAGCCACAGACAGGTCAGGAAGCCTGGAAGGGAGCAGGCAGAGAATACCTCAGAGAAAGCAAAACCTTTGCTTAGTCACCAAGGAAAATTTTGTCCTGACCAAGAATGATGGATTATCCAGATTTAGGCATGGGAAGAAGGCTAGATGGGGTAGAGATACACAACAGGAAGGCAGCATGCTCTCCACTGAGAGAAAATGTTCCAACCAGTATTAACATCACCTCCTCCCCTGCCCTTTGGCCCAAAGGCAAGATTGAATTTGTTTTGTTTTTTCACAGAAAGGACCGAGGCAATGGCCCTCCTGCTGCTGCAGTGTGAGGGAGCCCCAGAATAGAGTGGGTGGGAAGAGCCTAATAATCTGGACCATTCACCCCCATCTCACCCATGTTTATGACCCTGGGATTGGCATGGCTGACACTAAGCACTGACTCCTTTCTCAAGCACAAAGCAACGGGCTTTCTGTGAATTATCACCATCTTTACAACAACTCCTGACACAATGTTATTATTAGTCCCATCTTCTAGTATAGGCTCAGAAACTCAGAGAGGTAAAGTCACCATCCCTGGTCACACAGGGTGGATCTGGGATTTAGTCCAGGCCGTCTGGCTTCAGGCAGCATATTCTCCTTCCCCCCCCCCC
>NW_012270399.1:0-3459 GCF_000151885.1 Dipodomys ordii
GCATGCAAGGCAAGCACTCTACCACTGAGCCACCTTCCCAGCCCCTATACTTACAATTTTTGTGGCAGCACTTTCACTATTCTATGTTCAGCCACCCAATTTTGCTTTTTTCTCAATTCACACAGTACTGCCAAATATATTCATACTTAAATTTCCTCCTCTTTTTTTTTTAAACTGAAAGTGGGAGCTGGGGGAAAGTGACTCAGGCCTAGCTACTAAAGAGGCTGTGATGTGAGGAATGTGGCTTGAAGGCAGTCCAGGAAGACAAATCTGTGAGACCCTTATCTCAATCACCAAAAAGCCAGAACTGGAGGCAGTGTTCAAGTGGTAGCGTGCTAGCTGTGAGTGAAAAAGCTGAGCAAGAGTGAGAGGCCCTGAGTTCAAGCTCCAGGATTGGCACAAAATAAAAAAACAGCAAACTGGAAATGGGACTCTCCCTTACTCTGCTTCACTTGGAAGGAGAGTTCTGGAACATCCAAAGGGGTACAAAAGGGTTGGTCCTAAGTTATTCTAGTAATGGTGTGATTTAAGCTTGGACTCATCTGACAAATTCCTTTTGTTTCCTACTTATACAATGTTGCATGAGCTCTGCTGAGACTGCTCAGGGAGAGTAGTGATGACTGGAGACGACAGCCCCCACCTCACAGGGCTGTTGTGGGATAAGGGATTTGGCAAGACACTCAGAACAGCACTTGACACAAAGCACATGCCCTATTACTCAGCAGTTACTTTTCTCATTTTCAATCTCCTGACAATTTTCTTAAGTCACGTCTACCTTATGACCCCATTTAAGATTTAAGACCGAGTAGTGGAAAGCAGGACAAAACTCTATTATAAACACATGAACTCTAGAAACATGTTTTTATGGGGAAAGAAGACGTTTTTGGAGAGGGTACCTACAGCAGAAGAGTAACTATCTTCAATTACTTCTAAAGGTTTGGGGCCATTAGAAAGTTCCTGAAACACTCCCCAATCATCTCCTCTCTGCCTCCACTAACATACCTGGGTAGCTCTGAGGCAGGAATGCTCCTTCTACTATCCATGGCTCTTCTCCTTGCTCCAACTTAGTGATAACATCCGGTTTGATAATTTGATATCCTGTTATGAGAGATGAAAGAGAACCTGAGACCAGACTCATGGTAGCTGCACAGCTGAAGTGCCCTAGTGCTTCATAAAAATCAGAACCTTTCACAGGGAAGTCAAGACCAAAATGCCCCAAACAGACCAAAGTTGTTTAAGGTCAAACCCTTAAAGTTAGAGGAATTTCATGATGCATTTTAGCAGCTGAGAAAGCAAGCTGTCCTTACCTAGGGAGACGAGGTGGCTGTAGTTCTCTAGCATCACATCCCTGTATGTTGTCTTCTCATCAGCACCCAGCTGCTGCCACTCCTCCTGGGTGAAGCCCACAGCCACATCATTGAAAGACAACGGCTCCTGAAATGATCACAGTAGGGCGACACGGGGACAAGATCTTTCCATGATCATAGGCCCATAGCATGGATGCTTGGAAACAGCCTTCTCATGAATGTTCCAAACTCAGTTTTTATGTAGTTATGGCCCCCCCCCTCTTTTTTTTTGGGGGGGGGTCCGGTCGTGGGGCCTGAACTCTGGGCCTGGGCGCTGTCCCTCAGCTCTTCAGCTCAAGGCTAGCACTGTATCACTTGAGCCACAGTGCCACTTCCGGCTTTTTTCTTTTTATGTGGTGCTGAGGAATCGAACTCAGGGCCTCAGGCATGCAAGGCAAGCCCTCTACCACTGAGCCACCTTCCCAGCCCCAAGAAAGGAATTCTTATACAGCACTCCTCGTGCATGTGCGTGTGCATGTGTGTGTGTCTGTACTAGGGCTTTTCCCCTCAAGGCATGAGCTATTGGTGCCTGGCCTCATTTGTTTTCTAGTTGGTTTTACCTAGTTAAAATCAGAAATTCCATTGGATATTAGGATAAAAGGAAGTCAGCATGGCTAAAGCTCCATTTGTAAAAGCCAAAGTGATAATGTCCAAAAGGACATTTTATTAGGACACTTACTATGTGAACTAATAGTTCCAGGAATCCTATAACCACATCTACCAACAAACCCCCTGGCCTTGGTCAAATCACCCACCCCTTCCTGCACCAATGCAGGCAACACAATAGAGTCTTCCTGTCCTGCACTGTGGTTCTAGGACTAAGAGCAGAGCCGGGGGTGGGGGTGGGGGTACCAGCACACAGAACCGAGGCCCTGAGGGTCATCTGCAGACCCCAGAGGAACTGTAGCGAGAGCCACAAGGAGAAGGGGCGTCAGGGAGAGGAGGGAAGAGTGGAACCCGGCCCGATCAGACCGCCATAGGGCCAGTCAGGCCCGCGCAGCCGCTCCGCCTTCACCCCACCTGCCTAATGGGGACGCGGGCCGCCTCCTCCCCGCACCTGTGTGCTCGCCGGGCGCTAGCTGCACGCAGGTCCGGCTCATCCCGTCCTCGGGGCTAGGACTTCCCGCCCTTGCTGGGGCTCCCGAGGGTCTGGGCCTGGGGGACGAGATCGAGGCGGGCGTCCCTCCCCGGGTCTGGCCTGAGTCCCTGGGGACTCACCGACCCGCAGCGACGCCGCGACCGCCCCGGGCTCTGCTGCTCGCTGTCCCCGCCGCCGCTGACGGCCGGACCCCTCGGGCCTCGGCCACGGGAACGGGGACCGCGCTCCCGGCTCGAGCCTCCGCCGGGCTGGCCGGCCTTCGTCCGTGCGGTCGCGCTCGCCAGGTGCCGGTTCAGCCGCTCGGCCCTCAGCTCCGAAGTGTCCGCGAAGCTCGCCCACTGGAGGCCAGAGTCCGGGAGTGAGGGCTGAGGTAACTGCGAACCCACAGGAAACCAGGGTAGAGCGAGGTTGGCGGCGGCGCGCATGCGTGGACACGCACGCAGGGCGAAACGCGCATGCGTAGCATCACACCGGAAGTTGGCGTCCCCGAGCTTCTTGCCAGAGACAGGATAGGTACAAGGACTCTATTTCCCAAAAGTCTACGCGACACCAAGCTTAGGAACCGTCTCACAAGTCCCCACCTTGTCTCCGCTGCACGGAGGCGCCATGCCAAGGGCAATGGTTCTTCCGACTCCGCACTGTCCTCATTTCCTGGAGTGCCAAGAAACGAGCCTCCCGATTGCATCTAGGTTCCCTAAGTCCTCTTCCTTGCTTGAGACCCTAAGGCTAGAACCGAGGTTGGGTCAGACCTAAGGAAAGGAAAGAGTGTGCCCAGCTCACTGAACTAAAGTGCTCCAAGTTTTACTCAAAAATGAGGGTGTAAAAAAACCAAAAACCAAAACCATAAAGCGAGGGTGCAGCAAACGTCCTTCAATGTTTTCTAAGGAAGGACTGGGAAAGTGGCTCAGTGGTAGATCGCTTGCCTTGCATGCCTGAGGCCCTGGGTTCGATTCCTCAGCACCACATAAACAGAAAAAGCCGGAAGTGGCGCTGTGGCTCAAGTGGTAGAGTGCT
>NW_012270400.1:0-2206 GCF_000151885.1 Dipodomys ordii
TTTGTTTTAATCTGCTTTTGCCTAATCACTATTTATGTAACACCTTCTAACTGATCTTGTGCAATGCCACTGTGAACTGTCAGTGTATTTGTTGGTTTTATAGTTTGTTTTATACCTGAATTCCTTTTGTTCAAGCCCAAACTGAGTATAGACAATCACAATACACTGAAATGCATGAATTAGTTAATCAAATTAGCACACTTAGGTAAATAATCCTAAACTTGGGACCCTAATATTTTTCCTTTAAAAATCTTTTTTTTAATTGGCAGTACTGGGTAAATTCCAGGGCCTCAAGAATGGGAATTGACCTGAACCTTCAGCTCTTCAAATTAGATAGATAGATAGATAGATAGATAGATAGATAGATAGATAGATAGATAGATAGATAGATAGATTTTTTTGGGGGGGGTCCGGTCATGGGGTCTGAACTCTGGGCCTGGGTGCTGTCCCTCAGCTCTTCAGCTCAAGGCTAGTGCTCTACCACTTGAGCCACAGCGTCACTTCTGGCTTTTTTCTTTTTGCTTATGTGGTGCTGAGGAATCAAACCCAGGGCCTCATGCATGCAAAGCAAGTGCTCTGCCACTGAGCCACCTTCCCAGCCCCTGATAGATAGATTTTTAAAATTTTATTGTTTGGTATATGTGCCGGTACTGGGGCTTAAACTTAGGACCGTATACTCTCATTTTTTGTTTTGTTTTGTTCAAAGCTGGTTCTCTAACATTTGGACCACACCTCAACCTCCAGCATTTGGCTGGTTAGTTAGAAATAAGAGTCTCAAAAAAAGAAAAGAAAGAAAGAACGAAAGAAAGAGAGAGGGAGAAAGAAAGAAAGAAAGAAAGAAAAGAAAGAAAGAAAGAAAAAGAAAAGGAAAGAAAGAAGAGTCTTTTGGATTTGTCTCTCAGGCTGGCTTTGAACTGAGATCCTCAGATCTCAGCCTCCTGAGTAGCTAGGATTAAAGGTGTGAGCCACCAGTGCCTGACCAATGTATAATATTTTTGAAGTGCTCATCATATTAATCAAATAATTGAACATGAAGTCATTTGTTCCAAAAGAGTTTACCCCAGCTTCCTCAGGTCCTCACCTAAGGCTGTGTGGAGATCACATAGGTTTGATGGGCAGATGAGACAGAGGTCAAGGTTTCCATTTCTGATGCTTCCAAGGCACTCATGCTATAGGTAGGAAATGACATACCAACCTAATGAATAAGCAGACAGCGATCTTGGGAAAAAATCAAACCCACATCCACCTGCCAGCTTCCTCTAAGGGCAGCACTGAAGAACCAACCAGGCTCCCTTCACATTGTGACACTGTACGCACCCACTCTGGGCCAATGTCCCCAGTCCAGCTTCTTTGAGTTCAGGCAAAGTTGCCAACTGTGCTCCGGATCTCCTCCATTCAGCTCTAAGCTGCTCCAGAACCAGAATTCTAGTCTCTCCCCTACAAGCTGGTGAAAGGCTGGCTTTTGTTTGCCAGTTCCTGTGGGGGTGGGGCCACCACCCCTGTTCAGGAGAAAAACACCATCCTGGACCCAGGCCTATCTGTCCAATCAGAGCTTCAGACAGATGCCCAGCATGGGGCAAAGAATCCTCACAAGAGACTCAGGATCCTTTTTCCCCAGGATGGTGAATATCTCATGGATACTGTGTGAAGTGGCACAAATCCACCACATCCTGAGCTGCTATGGTTTCTGGAGGTGAATTCCCAGTCAGGTGAATACATGCCACATGTTTCCTTCAGCTCTGCAGCTTGTCCTCCAATCTGTGGATTGTTTCCTTTGCTGGACAGAAGCTTCTTGGTTTGATGGGGCTCCATCTGTCCATTTTCACCCACTGAACATACATGGAGAGGCATATGCAACACAGTATAATGAAATACTGAGGTATCAACACATAGAAATGTGTGTGTGAAGCCAGAGCCTTGAGCTTGCTAAGAACACTCTACCACTGGACAACACCTTTCCATCCTAACATGATTCATGTTTGAGGGGATGAAAATATTTATTACCCTAGTTTGACCGATACACACATGTATACCTGGATGTGTACCTATGTGGAGTGATCACAATGTATTCCATATATATGCAGTTATTTGTGTGTCAATTGAACAGTAATAACATTGTTAAGTAATTATAAAAGGTAGATTCATTCTCTTTCTCTTTGAATTCTAGAAGTAAAACAATCAATTAGACTAGGCTAGTGTCAAAGTA
>NW_012270401.1:0-788 GCF_000151885.1 Dipodomys ordii
AAGGAGGAGGCTACAATGCTTGATAAGAAATGTACTCATTATCTTGCCCATGTAATTGTAACCCCTCTGTACAGTATTTTCACAATTAAAAAAAGCTAAAAAAATAAAATAAAATAAACACAGAAATCCATGATAGGCCATGAAGAACAAAATGAGATGACTCACACTTTCCATTTCAAAACTTACTATAAAATGTGGAGGATTACACAGGTAGGGTGGGATTGGTTTGAAGACAGATTGCTGGAGTGGGATTGAGGGTCCAGAAATAAATCATGCTCAAAATTAAATGAATTTCCAGAATGGTATCATTTGCTATTCAATAGGAAAGAGTAAGGTTTTGTTGTCATTATTGTTGTACTTATTTAATCTGCTTATTGTGGTATTTCTCTACATGCATCTGGTACACTTTGAACAAATTTACCCCTACATCAAATTTCTATTCCTCCTTCTCCCTTCTCCTCCGCCTCTTTCCAAATAGTGCTTAGTGGGGGTTCCTTATACTGTAACCTCATAGTAAAATATATATGTAATAGCCTTCTATCTTCTTTACCTCTCAGAGTCTCCACCTTACCCACTACTTCCTACACCCGATCTCTTCCTAGATAGTCTCCCTTCTACATTCACAGTCCATTACCATTTCTATCATCATCATCATCATCATCATCATTTTAGGTCTATACTCCACAAATGGGTGAGAGCACGCAATATTTGTTTTGCTGTTGTTGTTGTTTTAGTTTGGCCTAGGTTATGTAACATAGTAATCTTTAAATCCATCACTTTTCCCAGCA
>NW_012270401.1:7763-9238 GCF_000151885.1 Dipodomys ordii
CTTACAACCCTTTCAACTCAAGAGGCTGAGATCTGAGGATTGAAGTTCAAAGCCAGCCAGGGCAAGAAAGTCTGTGATACTCTTATTGCCAATAAATTACAAAAAAAGTCAGACATGAAGTTGTGGTTCAAATGGTGCAAAAAAGCTCAGGGACAGTGCCCAAGCCCTGACGTCAAGCCCTAGCACCAGCAAAAAAAAAAAAGTTGGGATAGTTTAGAATAGTTGACAGTCAAATAAAAACTGCAGTATACCCCCATGTGGGTAGTAAGATCTTCCAGGGGTAAACCGCCAATGCCTAGTCCTCTTGAGAGAGGAGACAGAGTCAATAAAGCAGATTTTCCTCACGAACCACACACAAATGAACATGGGCTGCAAGTGACACCTAGTGGCCACTGTGAGCATGGTGCACAGATGATACAGGAAACCTCAGAACCCTGCAATCCTGCTTGAGGCCGGGCTGCTATGACCTCACGCCTCTGAGCTCAAAACACATAATATGCTGCTGGTGATGGGGTGTCTGCAGTCCAACAAAAACCTCGTGGTCCTCTCTCTCCTTCTTCCTCACCCTCTGCTTCCTGGCTCTCTTTCCCCTTCCCAAAGGTTGCACTGGGTGCACAGGTGACCAGGTGTAAGCCAGCAGAGGACCCTGGCGATGAGGAAGAAGTGACAAACCCACTTCCTGTGATACAGAGGAAACGGATCCTCAATGTGAGACTGTAACCCTTCCAATGGAGCAGCCAGCCTGTGAGGACTAAGTTAATGTCATGGCACTGAGTGGTTCAAGTCCAGGATGGGTTATGAGGCTGGAGTGCCGGCGTAGCCAGCACACCCCATCACAGAAAGGCCAGCGAGGCTTCAAGTATGCTTCTAAACATTCCAGCAACTGCCAGTCATTACACAGATATGCTGGCTTAGGTACAGAGGCCAATAAGAAAATTATAAACCCTGATCCAAATAGGGAAAGAAGAAGCAAAACTCTCCCTCTTTGCAGATGACATGATCTTGTATTTAAAGAATCCCATGGACTCCGCTCCCAAATTACTCAAGGGGATTCAAAACTTCGGCAAAGTAGCAGGGTATAAAATTAACCCTCAAAAATCAATGGCTTTTCTATATGCCAACAATGAGAAAAGTGTGGCTAAAATTAGGAAAGCAACTCCATTTGTAATAGCCCCACAAAAAAAAAAAATGCCTAGGAATTAACTAAAGAAGTGAAGGACCTCTATGATGAAAACTTTAAAAACCGGAAAAAGGAAATCAAAACAGAACTTAGAAAGTGGCAAAAACTCCCATGCTCCTGGATTGGAAAGATCAACATCATGAAAATGGCAATACTTCCCAAGGCTATCTACAAATTTAATGCGATACCCATCAATATTCCAACCTCATTCTTCAAGGAAATAGAAGAGGCAATCCAAAAATTCATATGGAACAATAAAAGACCCCGAATAGCAAAAACGCTCCTCAATGGAAAG
>NW_012270402.1:0-1869 GCF_000151885.1 Dipodomys ordii
GCATGCAAGGCAAGCACTCTACCACTGAGCCACCTTCCCAGCCCCGAACCCAGGGCTTTATGCATGCTAAGCAAGCACTCTACCAATAGGCCACATTTCCAGACCCTTGAGATTTTTTTTTTTTGTGAAAAGAGAGATTTTTTTTTAATAACCTCATTTGAGAACTCTAAAGGTAAAAGTTTAGTGTTTTTTTTTTTTTTGTCTGTTTGAGTTTGTATGACCAATGGCTTTAGATGCAGAGTGGTTAGCCCAACTCTCCTGATTTCTTTCAAAATGTCAGCAACATTATACATTGTGTTTAAACTTTCACATTTAAAAGTAGGTTGAAATGTGCTTACGTTACTTTGGGAGTATAGCACCTGCCTTTGATTTTATAATGAATGTCTTATGAATTTGTTTTTCAGAAGTACATTGAGTGTGTGGCTTGCAAAATTAGCTTATAGTGAGGAGGGATTTTTCAGTGGATTCTTACAGCTCTAGGCCTGTGTGGTTGAAAATAATGCAGTTTATGGCTGGGCATGGGGCTTGGACTCAGGGAATGGGTGCTGTCCCTGTGCTTTTTTGTGTTCAGCGCTAGCACTGTACCACTTGAGTCACAGCTCCACTTCCAGCTTTTTTGGTGGTTAATTGAAGATGAGGTCTCATGGACTTTCCTTCTCCAGCTGGCTTGGAACTATGATCCTCAGATCTCAATCTCTTGAGTAGCTAGGATTGCAGGTGTGAGCCACCAGTGACTCATGTGATCTTTGTTTGTTCATTGTTTTTTGTTGGTCATGAGGAATCCAACCCAGTGCCTAATGATTGCAAGGCAAGCACTCTACAACTGAGCCACCTTCCCAGCCTGTGGTCTTTGTTTTTTTGTTAGTCGTGGGGCCTGAGCTGTGGGCCTGGGTGCTATCCCTCAGCTCTTCAGCTCGATGCTAGCACTCTAACACTTGAGCCTCAGCACCACTTCTGGCTTTTTCTGCTTATGTGGTGCTGAAGAATTGAACCCAGAGCCTCATACATACAAGGCAAGCATTCTACCGCTGAGCCACCTTCCCAGCCCCTGGTTTTAGTTTTTTTTAAGAAGGTATACATAGGTAATGAGATCAGACTCCTCTAAGGAGGCCATTTACACAGCATGGCAAGTTTGGAAGTACGTGGAATGTCTGGTGAGCATTCTGGTTTGTTTCAAAGGTAGGCAGCCCTTGTGCTACCAGCATACTACTGAGCTTTCTGGCAGTAATGGCAGTGTTGAAGGGCCTTGAATGTCAGGGTTTTGCACTATTGGAAACAGGATCATGTTATGTGTATTACTGCATATCTTTATCTACAAATTAATATTAGGACTATGCTGTGTCACTTGTAAATTAGATTTTCGGTGGTCTAGATTACATTTCCAGAATTTTAACCTAGAATATCTGGAACCTATCTCCCTCAAAATGGGAATAGTGTCTTTCCAGAGAGAAGGTTAAGGAAAGGAAAGTAAAACTAGAGAAATCACAAACTTTTATTTCAACCAACACCAGAGGAGTGGTCAAGTTTGAATTAATAAACCTATATTTTTAGCCTTTATTGGGGGGCAGGGAAGGGGGTGGGGGCTTTAACTCATGGCCATGGCACTACCCTAAGCTTTTTTGCTCAAGGCTAGCACTCTACCACTTGGAGTCACAGCTCCACTTCTGGTTTGTTTGGTGTGTTTTTTTTTTGCGGTAATGGTGGTGATTAATTAGAAATAAGAAGATAAGAGTCTCTTGGACTTTCCTGCCTGGGCTGGTTTCAAACCCTTGAGCCTCAGATTTCAGCCTCCTGAGTAGCTATGATTACAGGCATTAGCCACCTGTAGTTGCCTGTAGTGCCTGACCTGTAGTTTTAGTTTTTTTTTTT
>NW_012270402.1:5324-7417 GCF_000151885.1 Dipodomys ordii
CCCCCCCCTCAAAAAAAATCTGATTTTAATAGGATTTTAGGAAGATTTTAAGAACCTGCTATATTTGAGTATTGCAGGTAAACAAAAAAGTGTTCTGTGAATTCCTCCTTATGGAGCTATAGAGAGAAGTGCTCTTTGAGGACTGAACTATGGATTGACTATTTCCATATCCATTTTGAACATTAGGAGGCCAGAATGCCCAAAAGGGCTTTCCCAAACTCTTAGAATAGATGCGATCAAATCTTCATGAGTCTGAGATTTGCCCCAACAGAAAGCACTGCACATAGCTGGTTATAGTGGTTCACTCTGCAATCCCAGTATTTTTGCCTATTTGTTTTTTGTGGGTCTTGGGGCTTGAACTCAGGACCTTGGCGCTGTCCTTAAGCCTCTCTGTACTCAAGGCTAGCGCTCTACCACTTAAGCTACAGCATCACTTCCAGCTTTTTCTGTTTATATTATACTGAGGAATTGAACCCAGAGCTTAAAGCATGCTAGTCAAGCACTCTACCATTAAGCCACATTCCCAGCTTTTAATCCCAGTATTTGCAGGATAGAAGGAGCTTGAATTTCACACTAGCCTGGGCAGGTAAGATTCTATACTTTGTCTTCTTAGACATGAAGTCTGACTCTGTCTCAAAACAAGACACATACACACACACTCTGCACAGACTGCTTTTTTTTTTTTTTTTGCTGGTACTGGGGTTCAAACTGAAGCGCTTGTCTTTGCTAAGCAGGTACACTGCCACTTGAGTCATGCCCTCAGCCTACACAAACTGCTTCAGCTATAGTAACAAGGAAAGAAGCCAGGCCATTTCTGAGGGGAGCTAGCCATCATTTGGGTGACACACATTTTGACAGAGAAGATACAGTTCTAGAATTGGCAGCTGTAATGTCAACTTCCTCATTTGGCTGGTGACTCTTATTTGGCAGGTTCCTGACCCATTCCCACGCAGCAGCTCCCTTAGCAGCCCAGTTCTTCAGTGAATTTTTGGGACTTGTTCTTGGCCTTCAAACTGTTTCTTCACCTCCCCCAATGATTCTGTAAGCAGTTTTTATCCCTTAATAAATCCCTTTCTTAACAATTATCAAATTGGATTCTCTTGATACAGTTAAGAATCCTGATCAGTCCAGTTTTCCTGTGAGTAGTAACTGCTTTATTCATGTCCACCATTCTCCCCTGCCTTTCTGTACTAACCTCCAAAGAAAGTGTGATGCATTTTCTGAGAATCCCCCTTTAGGGAAAGACATCGAGTGGCCCCTCAGCGTTATAGTGTTTCAGTTATAGTGAGTTATAGTGTGTCAGTGGTTTTATCACACAGACCTGAATCTGTGGAGAGAGAAGCTCTGGCAGACTCCATTTTAGAACCTGTACCTTCATAGCTATTTACTGATCATTGTGTGTTATACACTAGGTATTCAACAAATACTCAGTGCACATTCTGGGGATATGGAAATATATAAAGCACACTTGGTTTTTCCCTCAGTGAGCTTAACATCTCACAGATAATACAAACAAAAGAAATTATAATTTTTTGGCAGTACTGGAAATTGGACCCAGGGCCTAGTGCTTGCTAGGGAGATGCTCTGCCACTTGAGTCATGCCTCCAGTCCCTTTTTGCATTGAATATTATTGAGGTAGTATCTTTGATTTATGTCCCCACTAGTCTGGGTTGCAATCCTCATACTTGTGCTTACTTTGTAGCTGGGTGCACACCACCATGCTCACCCATTGGTTGAAATGGAGTCTTGCGAACTTTTTGCCTGAGCTGCCTGGAACTGCCATTCCCTAATCTCTGCCTAGGATTACAGGCTTGCCATTACACATAGCAAGAAAATTATAATTTAAAAAATTAAAATTAAGATTTAAAGGAATGATTAGTATAGCATGTTTTATACTAGGGGCTTCTTGACAGAAGAGCCAACTCTGGCACAAAGATTGCTTTCTCAGAGGTGCCTCTCAGAAGGCATTTTAGACCTGCTCATAAAAATTTTTTTATTTTGAGCCGGGCGCTGGTGGCTCACGCCTGTAATCCTAGCTACTCAGGAGGCTGAGATCTGAGGATCGCAGTTCAAAGCCAGCCCGGGCAGGAGAG
>NW_012270403.1:0-2826 GCF_000151885.1 Dipodomys ordii
AAGCAAGCCAGATTCTATGCCTTAGCCATATGAGTTGTTTACCACAGAGAGCACTCGCCATCGGGAAGGCGGAGGGCGGAAGCCGGCGCCATCTTCCAGGTGGGGCTGCACGCAGCTCTCTACAGTTCCCCCCTTTTAGTTTAAAGAACACAGATGAGAACAGAGGTCTGATCCCTGTTGTGCAATGCAAGGACTGCATACAAGCCTTCTCCCAGAGGGCGCCTTCTCTAGGGATGACTCAGCCTGTCCATTGATTCGTTTTTCACAAGGACGGGAAAAGGCGAATCGAACCCGTGTGCAATGAAACATGCTCTCCTTGAGGGCAAAACTCATGCCTCTTGACTGCAGTACTTTGGCTTTGCAATCTGTGTTCATTGTTTTAGGGTGGCAAGCCACGCTTGGGGGGACTGACCTGCTCCAATGGCTGTAAAGGCTTGGATAATCATGGCTGCACTGCGACACTGAGAAGCTCTAATTTGGCAAATACACCACAGACATACCAAGGAGGCTAATACCAGGAGGCCTGTCAGGGCTCCCAAACCTGCCCACTCCTTGAGATGATTCATAGCAGCAGAGATCCATGAAGATAACCCCTCCGCCAATCCGGCATCCACTCGGGTCGAGTTCACCATGACGATGGCAACCCTGAGCTGTTCCATCAGGCTGTCGAACTCCCCAGTTCAATTACCTAAAAGATAACTAGACAACTGTTTAGACAAATTTGCAGTGTTTTTTGAATAGGTTTTTTCCTGGGCCTGAACTCTGGCCTGGGCACTGTCCCTCAGCTCTTCAGCTCAAGGCTAGTGCTCTACCACTTGAGCTACAAGGCCACTTCCGGCTTTTTTCTTTTTGCTTATATGGTGCTGAGGAATCGAACCCAGGGCCTCAGGCTTACAAGGCAAGCGCTCTACCACTGAGCCACCTTCCCAGCCCCTCTTCTTCTGGGTTAATTGCACCACAGCAGCAGCTAATCCAGCATTAGTTAGTGGTCCGCCCAGCTCTCTGCAAACTTTCATCCATGCTTCTAGTCCCCTATTCTTATATGGGATTATGGCAGCTCTGCATTCCTTAGTGCATTGCTCGTAAACAAGCTGTTTAATTAATGGCATGGCTGTGTCTGGGTCACCAAAAATTCTGCCAGCGGCCTTGACCATACGGGCAACAAAGTCTGAAAATGGCTCTGTAGAGCCCTGCAGGATTTTGGTGAGATTGCCACTCACCTCGCCTTTATTTGGTAAGGCCTTCCATGCCTTTATGCCGATTTTATTGATTTGTTCATAAACTTGAACCGGGTAGCCTATCTGCTGATTGGCGAATCTCCCCTGTCCAAGCAGCATATCTCTGTCCCAAGCTGGGTTTCCCGCAGCCTGATTGGCCGCAGCCTCTTCACTAGCAAATTCAACCAAAAAGACCTTCCAATCTAAATACTGACCTGGGCTCAAACAAGCTCGTGTGAGCCCACTCCAATCACCGGGTGTCATGCAGTGTCTGTTTAGGGCCTCCACCTGGGCCACAGTAAAGGAGGCCGTGATTCCGTATGTCCGCACAGACTCAGCTAAAGATTTTATAACCTTAAAATCTAAGGGTTCATGATACCGCTGTCCCTGTGGATCCTGAAATATTGGACAGGCTAGATGTAACTCGGTTCTGACCGCTTTCCACACACCTGGGCTGAAAGAACAGCCGGGGCTGCCACTTCCAGGGTCCTCCGCATAAAGCAGAGGGGCCGAGGGTGTGGCACGGTGCACGGAGGGCGTGCATTTGTCTTTATCTGGGTCCTCTCTCTCCTTCCCTTTCCTCCTCTTTCTTATCTTTGTTTTTTCTATTTGTTCTATGAGTGATTGTAGTTCCTCTAAGTCTGTAGACTCAGAGGTCTCTAGTTCTGCAAGATCGGGGTATAACCCTCCCCCCCCCCACTCTCCTCCTTTTCGCTGTCTGCCCTTTCCGATCTTTCTTCCTGCAGCATTTCTAGGGTGGCCTGATCATTCTCTACCGCCTCACTGCAACGCTGGTCCTCAAGACAGCCTCTTATCAGTTTCCATATTGGTCTCACTCCGCTCTTAAGCGTTCCTTGTTCAGAGGCAAAATCTAGGTCCCTCCCTAGTTTCTCCCAAGAGGCCACCATGAGGCTTCCGGAGACAGCGAACCATGGGGCAACAATGTCACATTCATCCAAAAATCTCTCTAAAGTACTCTTTTTTATTTTTAACTTTTTTGAGTGCAGTAGCTCATTGAGAGCCAAAAAAATTGGGTGCGAAGAAGAAGCGCCCATGTTTTAAAAATCTTAACCTGGTAAACAATCTTTTACTTTCACTTTTGGCTACTCTATTGAGTAGCCTCGGGTTCTCGCTCTCTCTTTATCTACCAAGAAGAGCAAAAATCCCCCCCCTCTTGTCGCGGATTCCCCCTTTTACCTGGGAACTTACCCCCGCTCTTGTCGTGGATTCCCCTTTTACCTGTGAACTTACCGGTGCACCACCCTGACCGCAGAGAGTTCTGAGTCCTCCTTGGGGTTATGGCTGAGTCCCGGTACGGGCCACCACGTGTCGCTACCGCCTCGACCACCAAGGAAGACGCAACACTGAACTCTTCTCTCTGCAGTTTATTCAGGACCTTTGAGCAATCTTCTGACCCCAATCAACCTCGGGGAGAATTCCCCACAGCCTTAAGTACCCGCTGGGTAGCCAACCCTGATACGCCACGTGGAAACCACCAATTAGGTCCAGGTGCGTGGAAGCAAGCCAGATTCTATGCCTTAGCCATATGAGTTGTTTACCACAGAGAGCACTCGCCATCGGGAAGGCGGAGGGCGGAAGCCGGCGCCAT
>NW_012270403.1:6626-6968 GCF_000151885.1 Dipodomys ordii
CCATGCAGAAGCTCTGCAATTTCATGCAATCCCATTTGTCCAACCTTTCTTTGATTTGTTGTTTCTGAGTCTCTTTTAAGAAAATTTCAGCCTTTGCCAAGGAGACCTAGGGTTTCTCCTATTCCATCCTGTAATGTTTTCAGATTGTCTGCTTTGACTCCAACGTCTTTGATCCATTTGGAGTTGATTCTGGTAAAGGGTGATATATAAGGATCTATCTTTAGTTTTCTAAAGGTGATTAACCAATTTTGCCAGCACCATTTACTCAAGAGGCTGTCCTTCTTCCATTCTATTTTTTTAGCTCCCTTATCGAAGATTAGGTGGCTATAGGTCTGTGGGTTC
>NW_012270404.1:0-1647 GCF_000151885.1 Dipodomys ordii
CCACTTCTGGCTTTTTTCTTTTTGCTTATGTGATGCTGAGGAATCGAACCCAGGGCCTTGAGCATGCAAGGCAAGCGCTCTACCAGAGCCACCTTCCCAGCCCATGGTAAAAGCTTTCTTTTTAACATTTTTATATTGCTCTATTTGTGTCTAAGAAATAATCATGAGAAAAGCTTAGAATAATCCCAGAAATAGAAGTAAAATTAGCTTTCCTTCAGTCTTTTTACTTGTGCATTCACCACTACTGGCTGGCTATGTGGCTTGAGAACCATCTACTGTCTCCTGTTTCTGATGTGCAGTTCAGACAGACTTTCAATAGAAGCTAAGACTGATTCCATTTTTTGTCCTCTTATTTATACCTATTTCATATTTTATGCTGGATTTATTCCCATTTTTCATAGCTCTGTGTGTGTGTGAGAGTGTGAGTGTGAGTGAATCCTAGGGCTTGAACTCAAGGCCTGTGCCTGAGCTTTTTTGCTCAAGACTGGCACTCTACCACATGAACCACAGCTGGCTTTGAACGGTGATCCTCAGATCTCAGCCTCCTGAGTTGCTAGGATTACAAATGTGAGCCACCAGCACCTGACCTGCCGTCGGATTTTGTTTATACACTTTGTTGTGTGATAGCTTTTTCTACTGTTTCTACTGTGCCATCTCCTCTTCTGGACTAGGAACGATTTGTTCGTGCTCAGTGAGGATCATTAGAGTGGCAGGCAGGGGGAGCTCAAGTGTGAACTAAAACCTAGGTAAGTTCTTTTGGTACAAGGTTTGTCTTGGTTGCTTTGTTTGACCAGAGATACAACATCTAACCCTGCCAGTTCAGCATTACTTTCTGCATGTTTAATTAAGTAGATTATATTTCCATCACCAGTGTATGAGGGTCCTTTCTCCCCCCAATTTCACCAGCGTTTGTTGTTGTTTGTGTTCTTGATGATGGGGCATGTGTACCTGTGTGCCTCTGTGTGCCTGTGTGCCTGTGTGTGTGTGTGTGTGCTGGTCCTAGGTCTTGAACTCAGGTCCTGGATGCTGTCACTCAAGGCTAGTACTCTACCACTTGAGTTACAGCTCTCCTTCTGGGTGTTTTTGGCAGTTAATTGGAGATAAAGAGTCTCACAGAGATTCCTGCCCAGGCTGACTTTGAACTGTGATCCTCAGATCTGTCTCCTACATAGCCTGGATTACAGGGATGAGCTACCAGTGCCTGGCTTTTTGTTGTTTTGTTGTTGTAGACAGGGGATCTTGCTAAGTTGTCCAGGGTGGCTTCAAAATCAAGATCCTCCTGCCTCACCCTGTGGAGTGTCTAGGCTACTGATGTGCATGGCTATGCCAGGCAAGATTTTTACATGTTAATGATAAATACTTTTAAAGGAAAAAGAAATAGTGACTGGCAGTATGAAGCAAAGTCAAATAAAACAAACAATAAAAATTTAAAGTCAGGTAAGCATATAAAATGATGCAGTCACTTTAGAAAACAGTATAACAGCTTGATGGTGGCTAAAAACTTAAACAGAGCCAGGTGTGGGGATACACACCTGTAATTCTAGTATTTTTTTTTCGGGTCGTGGGGCCTGAACTCTGGGCCTGGGCGCTGTCCCTCAGCTCTTCAGCTCAAGGCTAGCACTCTACCACTTGAGCCACAGCACCACT
>NW_012270404.1:5497-8069 GCF_000151885.1 Dipodomys ordii
CTCAAGTGGTAGAGCGCTCGCTTTGAGCTGAAGAGCTGAGGGACAGCGCCCAGGCCCAGAGTTCAAGCCCCACGACCGACAAAAAAAAAAAAAATGAGTGAGGTGTTCATGCTTCAGGGGTTCTGGGCAGGTTTCCTGCCTGCAAACCCAGGTGTGTCTGGATTCATCACTTTCAGCTGCAGACAGATGATTCTTGAACACAGAACCCTTCAGCGCTGATGTCGGTTGGTTTTGTCTCTCTCCTCCTAATGGTTTCAGAGGATGTCCACGTTCGTGATGCAGAGCATGGCGTTTCTCCAGTCCTCCTCTGCCATTCCTGGGTCCCAGTTACACGTGAACGGGGACCTCAGGTTACAGCAGAAGCAGCCTCTGAGTTACAGCGGCCTAGATGTCCGGTACAACGTAAGGATGCTCCTGACTGCCCGTCTCTTTTTCTGTGGGTTTTTAAAAAATCACATTCTTTGAAGAGGGAGGAATTGAAGTTAGAAATAGCATTTTCTCTGTGGAAGGAACTTCTTGTCATAAATTCTTTCAAGATATGGAGGTGGTATACCTTTATTTATACCTAGAGAGAGAGACAGGAGAAAAGTCTTTGTCTCTGTGTGTTTTGCTCATTGCTTCAGTGGTTTTAGCCCATCGTGGCAGGGAGTGCTGGGAGGGGCAGTCACTTCCTGCTGGACTGGAAGCAGAGTAGATCACTAACAGGATGGGGCGAGGACAAGATAAAGTCCCCAGGGCTTACCCCAGTGATCTGTCTTCTCCAACCAAGGCCTACCTTCCAATAGTCTTTTCAATTTTTTTTTTCTTTTGTGCTAGTCCTAAGGCTTGAACTTAGGGTCTGGGGACTGTACCTGAGCTTTTTCACTCAAGGCTGGCACTCTGCCATTTGAGCCACAGCTCTACTTCTGACTTTTTGGTGATTAATTGGGAGGTAAGGGTCTGTGGAATTTTCTACCAGGCTGGCCAGGAACCTCAATCCTCAGCTCTCAGCCTCCTCAGTAGCTATGATTACAGACATGAGTTACTCAGTGCCCAGCTCTTTTCAGTTTTTAATTCATCAATGGATTAAACCATTCATTAGGTCAGCTCTAATCCTATTTGGTAATGCCCTCACAGACAGGCCCAGAAGTGTGCTTTACTAATCTACATGTGGATCAATTCAATCAAAATTAACTACCACATATC
Source organism: Dipodomys ordii (assembly GCF_000151885.1). NCBI lineage: Eukaryota > Metazoa > Chordata > Mammalia > Rodentia > Heteromyidae > Dipodomys > Dipodomys ordii. Next base: position 6,683 of record NW_012270404.1, read on the forward strand.
CCAAATGATCATGTAAAATGAAAAAATTAGCCAGCATTTATTGAACGAGTAGCATATGCCATCCCTGAGTTAAGGGGTTTACAACTGTGGAGGTGCACAACTCTAGTCCTAGCACTTGGGAGACTGAGATGGGAGGATCAATAGCCCAGGAATCACAGACTCTCACCTGCACTACAGCCTCTTTTGATTGTATCTTTTTTTTTTGGGAGGGGGGAGTGCGGCGGGTGTTACTGTGTTTATACTGTAGCTTTAAAAGCTGTGATAGGTGGACAATGACCCCTTGTTTCCATCCCCACAAAGAAAGCCAGAGTAAAAGGATTCAAATGGTTGCACTGGAGTTTATTTATCCTTTTTTTTTTGGGGGGGGGGTCCGTCGTGGGGCCTGGACTCTGGGCCTGGGCGCTGTCCCTCAGCTCTTCAGCTCAAGGCTAGCGCTCTTCCACTGAGCCACCTTCCCAGCCCCAAGTGTATTCATCCTTGAAGGAAAGATTATTGATGGTGGAACAGGTCACCAAGAATAAGCGGATGTTCTCTGGGACCAGCTCAGGTGCGCAGGGCTGGGAGGGACACTGACGCCTCGTCCTCCTGCCCCACTCACAGGTGTCTGTGATCAACGGGACCAGCCCTTTCGCCCAGGACTATGACCTTACCCACATTGTGGCTGCTTATCAGGAAAGGAATGGTGAGTCACGGGCAGGCCAGGGGACCCATGGTGAAGAGAATTGCAGGTGTGGGGCAGTGGAAGCAGATAGAAATAGAACCTTTGGGAACTGGGAAGGTGGCTCAGTGGTAGAGCACTTGCCTTGCATGCTCGAGGCCCTGGGTTTGATTCCTCAGTACCACATAAGAAAAAGCCGGAAGTGGTGCTGTGGCTCAAGTGGTAGAGCGCTAGCCTTGAGCTGCAGAGCTGAGGGACAGCACCCAGGCCCAGAGTTCAGGCCCCACGACCAGACCTCCCCGCCAAAAAAAAGAAATAAACCTTTGTCATAATTAAAAAAAAAAATCTCAGCCATTGGAGAGTCAGTGGCAGTTAGAGCACAGGCTCCCCGGGGTTTGTGGATTTGGTCGTTGACTTCACACTCACCCCCCGTGCCCATCCACCACCCTGCTGGCATCCATTGTTCCCACCAGCCATACCTGTCCCACCACTGGCTTGGTAGCTTCCTTTTCTTTTTTTTTTTTCTTAATGTGTCTGTAAGCCTGATATATTCCCTATATCACACCTGTAAAAGAAGCCAAAGAAAATTTGCTATTCCCACTTTTCAAATAGAAATAGAGCTAGACATGGTTATTTAAGCCTATAATCCTAGCAACCTGAGAGATCAAGAGGACTGTAACTTGAGGTCAGATAGGACCAAAGGTGGTGGGGCGGGGGGGGGGGGGGGGG
>NW_012270405.1:0-2360 GCF_000151885.1 Dipodomys ordii
TTGAACTCTGGGCCTGGGCGCTGTCCCTCAGCTCTTCAGCTCAAGGCAAGCGCTCTACCACTTGAGCTACAGCGCCACTTCCGGTTTTCTGGTGGTTTTTTTTATTGGAGATAGGAGTCTCTCGGTCTCTCCTGCCCAGGCTGGCTTTGAACCTCGATCCTCAGATCTCAGCCTCCTGAGTAGCTTGGATTACAGGCGTGAGCCACCAGCGCCCAGCTAAGCCAAAGGTTTTAAAAACAGGTAAAAGCCAGGCACCCATGGGTCCTAGCTCTTCCAAAGGCTAAGATCTAAGGATCATGGTTTGAAGCCAGCCCAGGCAGGAAAGTCCAGGAGACTCTTTTTTTTTTTTTGGGGGGGGGTAGGTCTGGTCGTGAAGCTCTGGGCCTGGGCACTGTCCCTCAGCTCTTCAGCTCAAGGCTAGTGCTCTACCACTTGAGCCATAGCACCACTTACAGCTTTTTCTGCTTATGTGGTGCTGGGGAATCAAACCCAGGGCCTCATGCATGCAAGGCAAGCGCTCTACCACTGAGCCACCTTCCCAGCCCCCTCCAAGAGACTCTTATTTCCAATAAACTGCAAGGAGGAGGAGGAGGAGGGGGAGGAAGAAGAAGAAAAGCCACCGGTGCCAGAAGTGGAGATGTGGCACAAGTCTTGAGCCAAGAAGCTCTAAGACAGGCCCAGGCCCTGAGTTCAATCCCCAGGGCCAACACCAAATAAAACAAAATTTTACAAAAGATAAAATTTCAAGAAACTTGTAGTTCAGTATAGAATGCAAGCACATAAACATCTGTACACAGTACAGAGTTCTATACCTCATATCACAGTAGAGAGTGATATGCTTCTCTCTATTGGACCAGGCTATGCTCCAACAGGCCCATGACAGATTTTCCTCACATTGCCATGTGCCTTAGTCCAGTATCAGCTGTCTGTGACTACTAAAACATTTTTAGTGTGTCTGCTTCTCTTTTCTTCCACCTACTGGATTTAGAGTTTAAACCCCAGTTAATGTCATAGCAGATTCCATTCTTATCAGGTATGTGACATTGAGCAAGTTTCCCAACCATGTTAGGCTTCACTTTGCTCAACTAAAAGGTAGGTAGTGACCAAAATCACCTGTATGTAGTATATGAGACAACATATTCCATTCTATATGATAACTTTAAATGTGTGTCTGTACATGTGTGTGTGTGTGTGTGTGTGTGAGAGAGAGAGAGAGAGAGAGAGAGAGAAGGCTTAAACTCAGGGCCTGGGTGCTAGAATTCCCTTCAAGGCTGGCCCTCTACTGCTTAAGATGTATCTCTCTGACTTGCTTGTTGCTGGTTAACTGGAGATGAGAAGCTCATGGACTTTGCTGCCTGAGCTGGCTTTGAATCCTGATCCTCAGATCTCAGCCTCGTACGTGGGATTACAGGCATAAAGCATGGGCACCCAGCGCAGTATTTTTAATATAGATATAGTCTTCTTTCTCTTCTAAGCTAAACATTTAAAAAATTACTTCTTCGCCTCTCCATCCCCCTCTAGCCTCTGCCCCCAGCCTCATCTGCCCCCAGGGATGCTAGTGTTCCTCAGTTGCCTCGCCCAGTGGACACTTCTCAGGCCTCTCCAGTGTCTTTGTGTCTTGCTCCTTTTTGGAAAACTTTTTGGTGGCTACCATGGCTGTGCTTCCGCAGCCCTTTCTCTGTCATCTGGGGTTGTGTATTGGCTTCTCCCTCCGCTCTCTGATCTTGTTCTGCTAAAAAAAAATCACTAAGTTCTCACTTCATGTCAGGCATGGCTTTGCTTTGTGTGTGTGTGTGTGTGTGTGTGTGTGTGTGCCAGTACTGGGGCTTGATACTCAGGGCTGAGTCTGTTCCTCAGTTGTTGTTTTTTTTGTCCAAGGGTTTACCACTTGAGCTACAGCTCCACTTCTGGCTTTTTGGTGATGAATTGGAAATAAAATTCTCACGGACTTTCCTGCCTGCGTTGGCTTTGAACCATAATCCTCAAGTCTCAGCTTCTGAGTAGCTCGTATTACAGGTGTGAACCACCAGCACCCAGCTCCATATTGCTTCTTTACTAGTTTTCTCAAGTGGTTTTATTCACACTGTAGATGCTGGGTTCTATTTTGTGGACACATGCCAGGCCAAGCTATATTGGCATCTTTCGTTCTTGCTTAGACCCCTCCTTTGGGTTCTAAACCTAATTATTAGGGCCTTGTGGCCTCTCTACTTTGATGATCTCCAAGCACCTCAAGATGAATGTGGACACGTTCTATATTTTTTGGGGGGAGGGGGTCCGGTCATGGGGCCTGAACTCTGGGCCTGGGCGCTGACCCTCAGATCTTCAGCTCAAGGCCAGCACTCTACCACTTGAGCCACAGC
>NW_012270405.1:8315-10353 GCF_000151885.1 Dipodomys ordii
AAGAAGAAGAAGAAGAAGAAGAAGAAGAAGAAGAAGAAGAAGAAGAAGAAGAAGAAGAAGAAGAAGAAGAAGAAGAAGAAGAAGAAGAAGAAGAAGAAAGAAGAAGAAGAAGAAGAAGAAGAAGAAAGAGGAGGAGGAGGAAGAGGAAGAGGAAGAGGGAGGAGGAAAGAAGGCACAGCCATTAGCTCATGCCAACCAGAGCAAGAGAGTCTGTGGACTCATACCTCCAATTAACCACCAAAGAGCCAAAGAAAGAAAAGGAGAGAAAAAAAGAAAAAGAAAAAGCTTCTCCTAGCCAGTCTTCCTGAGTCCATGTTGCCTTCTGCCGGAAGTTCGTCAGTATTTTTTTTTTACATTTCCATTTTATTTTATTTTATTTTGTGAACATACTGTACAGAGGGGTTACAATTACATGGGCAGGATAATGCGTACATTTCTGATCAAGCATTGCAGCTTCCTCCTTTGTTTACCCTTCACATCCCTTCCCAGCCTCCCCCCCCACCCAATCCTCCACCCCCCCACCCCGCACCAACATTGTAAAGCTCGGTTTTCAACATGACAACTTGTACTTCTCGTTGTTGCAACAGGTCCACCTGTATCCTTAAAGGACTTGTTTTTCCCCATCTCCTCCACAAGTTATACTGACATCAAATATAGTGAAAGCAGGGGTTATGCTGTGGGGGAGGGACATACAAAGCAACAAAGAGATAATCTTATAAATGCGTTAGAAACAAATGCATGAAAGAAAAACATTAAAATACATATCTAAGGGTTCATTTTCCTAACATCACATTATCTGACCTTTTCGTCTTGACTCATACATATACTAGATATTGCAAATAAGGGAAACCATGAGACCTATGTTTCTTTGGGCCTGGCTTACTTCTCATCAGTATTTATGAAGTAACTGCTCTGTGCTAGACATCACCCTTGACCATGCAGGCATGGCAGATAAGAGAGTGCCATTGGTACAAACAGTAGGAACTCAAGAGTAGGAGCTGGCCATATTTCCCTCTGCCTCAAATGTCCTTCTCTTCTACTATGCCTAGAAATTCCACAGTTATTCTTCAAAACCATGACTCCCCAAGAATTAAACCACTCATCCCTGACTCTACAGTGCATGTTGCTCATTGTTCTGGCACCTTCTGTAAGTGACAACCAGGATTTATGGGGATAATAAAAAAACTTTCATACTCATAAGAGCATGTGAAAAGTCTCTTGATAGTTTTGCTGAAGCTGATAGGTCAACCCATTAGCAATGTCATTTTGATAAGTTAAAAATCTGTAAAACAGCAGCAGTTTGTCTTTATTAAAACTCATTATTAATCCTGACAGTTTGTTAAATAGAGGATCCTGCCTACCACCACCACCACCCCTTATCCTCAACTTTAGGGAATCCTAGGAAGATTATTAAGCTGGAAGACTATGAATGCAGTCCCTGGGCTCACCTGGTCTTGGTCATGACTTTGATCTTGACCTTCAGACTTCACTCACTGGACCTAAGCAGTAAGTATGGGGGTGGGAGGGGTGCTCCTGAGACTGGGGGAATTAATATGGCCTCTGGGGTCAAGCTGACTTAGGTTGGAATTGAGTCTTTTCTGATGTAGCCTGAGGCCTTGAATGAGGATCAAAGCTCTGCAAAACTGGCCTTTCTTCTGAGTTCAAGTAGAAAAGCAAAGGCTGGCTCTTGGGTTCCTGGGAGGACTGAATGGGACAGTGACTAGAAAACTCCTTATGAGCATTGGTAACTTATGCCTCTACTCCTATTCTGGAGGTAGAGCTCTGAGGATTATCCTTTGAAGTCAGTCAGGGAAGGAAAGTCAGAGTCTTCTCCCCAACGAACCACCAAAAGCTGGAAGTGGAGCTGTGACTCAAGGGGTAAACCACTAGCCTTGAGTAAAAAGCTCAGGGATAACACTCAGGCCCTGAGTTCAGTCCCTACAAACACACACATACACATACACACACACACACACACACAGGAAAAGAAAGGAGAGGAGAGGAGAGAAGAGGAGAGGAGAGGAGAGGAGAGGAGAGG
>NW_012270406.1:0-1125 GCF_000151885.1 Dipodomys ordii
AAGCAAAAGTCCAGGCTGGAGCCTGGTGCTGGTAGCTAATCTTAGCTACTCAGGAAACTGAGATCTAAGGATCACAGTTCAAAGCCAGCCCTGGGAGGGGAGCCCATGGGACTCTTATCTCCAATAAACTACTCAGAAAAAGCCACAAGTAAAGCTGTGACTCAAGTGGTAGAGCACTATAGCCTTGAGCACAAAAGCTCAGGAACAGAGCCTAGGCCCTGAGTTCAAGCCTCAGGACCAGCACACACACACACACACACACACACACACACACACACAAGCTGAAGATTTGGGGCAAACACACTTGTGTAGTCCAGCCCTACCACACTAGCCGTGTGACTAGGAAACTTCCTTGCTCTCCCTGAGCCCTGCTTCCTTGTGTATTAGTAAGTGTGCAGTGCTGCAAGACTAACTCATGATAACAATTCAGCAAGCGCTGCCTATTGCTTTGAAACATTAAAAAATGTCCTCTATTCACTTCCAATGCAAACTGAATACAGGAGAGTAACGCTATCTATCATTCTAAGTACTCAGGAGACTGAGATCTGAGGACCAAGGGTGCAAGCCAGCCCAGACAGACAAATCAGCAATACTCCTATCTCCAGTGAGCCAGAAAGCCAGAAATAGGGCTGTGGCTCAGGTGGTCAAGCACCAGCCTTGAGTAGAAAAAGCCAAGCCCCAGTACCAACACATAAAAGAGAATTCTTACATTAGTCATTTACATTTACTGAATGTTTATGGCATCAGACACTGTGTGACAGACACACCAACCTGGGCCCTGCCTTCAGGAAGTGGTATACTTTTGAAGTAAATGTGTACTATGCCATGGTCAGTAGACCAACAAAAGCTCATACAGCAAGTGGTTGGTTCAGTGGTCAGTGATCGTTTTGCCTGCAGAGGAGAGAGGGTGGCAGAAGGAAGCAGAAGTCTATTGTGCGTAATGTCTCTTCTCTTGGCCTTTGCTGTGAGACTTCTGCAGGTCTTATATACATATTGGTCAGTGATGGGCTTGAACTCTGGGCCTGGGAGCTCTCCCTGTACTCTTTAGCTCAAGGCGAGCGCTCTTCCACCTGAGCCACAGTGCCACTTCCGTTTTCTGGTGGTTTATTGGAGATAGGAGTCTCA
>NW_012270406.1:8221-10635 GCF_000151885.1 Dipodomys ordii
CCCCCCCACCCTACATACCACATACATCAATGTAAAAATATCTACAGGCACGTTTTGTTTTTTCCAAAACTCTGGGCTGGGTAGCAATGGCTCAAACCCAGACTCCTAGGCACTGGAGGTGAAAAGTGGAGAGGATCATGGTTTGAGGCCAATGTAGGCAGAAAATTCAAAAGATTTCACCACAACAAATAAAAGCTGAGCGTGGTGGTGCATAATTAGCATCCCAGCTACACGGAAAGGATAAATAGGATAAATTGATTCCCTGCCACAAAAAACAGCCAAAGCAAAAGGGTCTGGGAGTGACTCAAGTTTTATAGCACCTTGCCTATCAAGCTCAAAGCACGGAGTTCAAACCTCAGTAATGAGAAAAAAAAGGAAAGAAAGAAAAGAGGGGAAAAAAAAGGAAAGGAAAGGAAAAGAAGAGAAATGAAAAAGAAAAGGCAATGCCTAGGGTTAGTAGTCTTTTGTGTGGAGAAATGACACAATCTAGGTAAAACTTCCGTGAGTTTGCAGATTCAGGTGAGATGACTTATTTTGTAAATTTCCTTAATTCTGTCAGCTTATGATAAGAGATCGTGATACTGTAAGATTTGACATGGAAACAACAACTTCCAAAAGAAGCACACATTTATTTTAGCAACCTGCTTCTAAAGTGACTTATTTTTTTATTACACTGATTATATCAGGTGGTTTTATTATTGTTGTAAAGTAGTTGTTTTGCTTTGAACACGAGGAAAGGGTTGTGTTAGCTGCTTTTGACTTTGGTACAACCTCCCTGCTTGCCTGGTGGCCATTCCAAAGTGTGGAATTGAACTGACCCCCAGCTGGGCAGCAAAACTTTTAGACTGGGTAAAAAGTATTTTATTCTTTCCCATGGGACAGTAAAAATAAAAATAAAAATACTAATAACCTAAGCATTTCTTCTGCATTTGAGGGAAATTTTGACCCACATGTACGGTAAGCAGTAAGGAACATTATTCAAGCAGAAAGCCCTAAAAGCCTAAAACAGAAACTAAACTTTGCAATCTGCATTCTTTGCTTGTGTCAGAGTGCATCCAAACTTACACGTGGCAAGCAGTCTCAGCCACACCCCCTAGTTTCAATTTTATTAAGGTAACAGCTTCATTCATTCTTTTCTGGAGGTTGGACTCGGGGCTTTGTCCCCGAGGCTGGGGCTCTACTGCTGAGCCACGCCTCCAGCTCACCTTCATTTTTTGGATAATGTCCTAGGTTAAGTTCATTCCAAATCCTGTGGAATATTCAGAGAGATCCACTCACCTGTCACCCTGGACATAGACAGTTCATCTCAGAATACAGAGCACTAAATGTACCCAAAATACTTAGATTTCACTTGCGCAAGCTTTCCATGAACCTTCAGAAAAAGACTGTTCGACTTAGAAAAGTTAAATGATAGCCAACAATAGAAACTATAAATGAGCCAGGCACTAGTGGCTCATGCCTGTAATCCTAGCTACTCAGGCGGCTGAGATCTGAGGGCCAAAGCTAGCCTGGGCAAGAAAGTCCATCCATGAGATTCTTATCTCCAATTAATTACCATAAAAGTCTGAAGTGGATCTGTGGCTCAAGTCGTAAAGCATTAGTCTTGAGAACAAAAGCTCAGGGACAGTGCCTAGTCCCTGAACTCAAGCCCCAGAACCAGCAAACAAACAAAACTGTAAATGGTATATTAAATATAATAGATAAATATAGAAATAAATGTTGAGTGATAGGAGTAATAACTTGTTTCATCAAATGATAAAATATTAGCCAGATGCTGGTGGGTTATGCCTGTAATCCTTCCTACTCAGGAGGCTGAAATCTGAGGATGGAGGTTTGAAGCCAACTTGGGCAGGAAAGTCTGTGAAACTCTTAATTTCAGTGCATCATCAAAAACCCAGTAGAGCCGTGGTTCAAGTGGTAGAGTGCCAGTCTTGAGCAAAAAACGCTAAAGGAAACACTCAGGTCCTGAGTTCAAGCCTTAGGACACACACACACACACACACACACACACACACACACACACAATCACTGTGAGAACATCCCATATGTAAGAAATTAGTGTAGTTGTCACTATGTTTCTCAAAAACAAATGAACTCTGTTGGTTTAATCAGAGTCTAGGACAACATGCTCATGGCAGTGTAGCATAAAACACACTGAGGGGCTTTTGTGGGCAATTAAGCTATGACACACAGATAACTACAGCAGAGAGGCCATGAGCACCTCCCCACACCAACACATCACCAGCCAGAGAGGCCACAACAGGTCAGCAAGCCACACAGGATGAGTGGAACAAAGCCCTGCGTTCGAACTCCAGTACCACTACAAATAATATTAATAAAAAAGGTAAATTAAGGGGCTGGGAAGGTAGCTCAGTGGTAGAGCGCTTGCTTTGCATGCATGAGGCCTTGGGTTC
>NW_012270407.1:0-1120 GCF_000151885.1 Dipodomys ordii
ACACACACACACACACACACACACACACACACACACACACACACACACCATTATCAGCTTCTTGCAAAGCTCCCATGTCTAAATAGCTGGATTGACTAGAACATTACATAGACCAGTATCAATTTGCCTAATGACAGAAAAAAATAGGGTAAAGGTACTAAATTACCTCTTAAGGACTTCTCTTGTTTTTCAAATGGAAATGGCAATAATCTATTTGTCATTTGTTATTGGTAAGACAAATACAGATATATGACTTTTGTTTAAGGGTGGGCATGGCCTTTCAGAGTTCCATTTATGTTTCCAGCTATTTAACTTTGCGTCCTCATGACAATGATGGCTGAGCCTTGGGAGATCAATTGAGAAGAGAAATGGAAAAGAAACAGCTTGGTGATGTACTTTTCTACTTCTTCTTTAACTTAGACTCAGGAGAGCAGAAAAGCTGCCAAAACTGAGTAAACAAACCACTTAAATACTTCAACAGAGAGGTGATAGATTTTATTGCCTGAATTATAAAAGATATTTCATTAAAAATCAATAGTGTGGACATAGTTTAATAGAAATCATAAAATACTGAGCAACAATGCCCCTTTTCTCACCAAGTACTAAAATAGGGGTATGGTTTATTAAAGGAAGAATAAAAAAGGAGAGAAAGGTATAATATTCCAAACATGAGTTCTGTGGCTATTATTGAAAAGATTCCGAATTTAAGAATGTGGAATGATAATTTAGGGAGGGGAAGGGAAAAATCAAAATGTTTAAATAAGGATAAAGATTGACCCATTGTAACAATGAAATGCATAAAATGCTATGTTGAAAACCAAACTTTACAATTTAGGTGGGGTGGGGGAGGATAGGGGGATTGTAGTTGTGGAGGTGGGAGGGAAGGGATGGTAGGGGAAAAACAAAGGAGGAGGCAACAATGCTTGATAAGAAATGTACTCATTACCTTGCTCATATAACTGTAACCCTTCTTACAGTATTTTCACAATAAAAAAACTTATTAAAAGATAAACAAAGAATGTGGAATGAGAGGTAAGAGGAAACCCCATAGAAGAAAAGAAGAAGAAGAAGAAGAAGAAGAAGAAGAAGAAGAAGAAGAAGAAGAAGAAGAAGAAGAAGA
>NW_012270407.1:4210-11014 GCF_000151885.1 Dipodomys ordii
AGGGAGGGAGGGAGGGAGGGAGGGAGGGAGGGAAGGAAGGAGGGAGGAAGGGAGGAAGGGTTGTCACCCCACAATTAAGTACAATTTCCCCATTTTCCCTGTATTCATTCGCACAAGTTACAGAAGAATTAGCTTCTCTTGGTGATTGTTCAAAGAAAGGTATAGAGTAATAGGGAACCTTCACAGAATCCAACAATATGAAATTATATCTGAAATTCATCTTATTCCCCATACAAGTCCAATTGTTCTGTGTTTAGCTTTTTATGAAGAGTGGTCAAAATTAGTCTTCAGGTAATTTTTCTTGCTCTCTCATACCCCTTGTGGAGAGTTCCTTAGCAGTTAATTAATCAAGAAATAAGAAATTCATTTTCCTACAATTAATCTGTGTTGCTTAGTAGCTTGGCCTGGATGGCAAGATAAGAAGTATCTACTTTATTAGAGTTGAAGAATCAGCTTCAAGACTAAGTGAACAATAACACAGGGAAAAATCACTGGCTTTCTCTTCCCTTTTCCTAGAGGATGTTTTATATTGTATAAATATGTTTCTTGGAATAAAAGATCACCAATATTTTGTAAGAGCCAAAAGTATCTGGAGAACATTACAGATAATTCACTCATTTGTCCTCTAGGAGAAGGAGAAGAGGAGGAGGTGCCTGGCCTAGCGAGATTCACAATGAAAGCCTTGACACAATACGAAGGAGCTTTGGAATGGTGAAGATGGTCTAGAAGATATCAACAAAACAAGGATACCAACTTGCTGATCCATAAGCTTTGCCAGAAAGATAGAGCGTTGTAAGTATGCCATCTATGAATTGATAACTAATGCTAAAAAATGCAATAATTCAGAACTTTGTCATTCAAATCATGGCCTATGAAATTGATTGTTGAAAAAGTGTTTTCATTTCTAGGGAGAATTCATCATCCAAGGGTACGTGGAATTCTCAGTCTCATAAAAGAGAGATCACACTTTTCAGAGTCTGATAAATGCAGTAACTTTACAATGCGACCCTGTTATCATACTTTTATTATCTTCGTTTATCTTAAAAATACAGATTTCAGTTCTGTTGTTGCCATCCCAATATCTATGTGCTGGAAATCTAAACTTAAATTAATATTTACCCAGTGAAGAGGTTTATATCTCCCCTGAGGATTATGAATATTTATGGGGTTACAAGACCCTATGCAAAAACTTATCTACTGAAAATGAAAAATCCCTACTGCTAATATATACAAAATATATATTTATTCCTCAGTAGTTCCACTTGTAGCTCTGTTACTAGCACCAGATAAAATCATCTAAGTTGGCTAGCAATTTTCTTTTGTAAATAATTTAGTTTAATATATGAGAAAAGAGATTAGCTAAATCCACAGACCCCTGTAATATAATAATTAAAAAGGAAACTGATATTTTTACCCTTCAAAACACTTTTTCTGTGAATGTGACATGCCAATAATGTCATACCATTACTATATTATGTATGTAAAATAGTAAAAAGTCTGCTGCTTTTCATTATTCCTTGCCCAAAAAATAACAATAATGAATTACACAGAAAAAAGAATGGAAACAAGAAGAATAAGAGAAGAATCCTATTGGCTGATGAACACGTACCACTTGCTCTGCACCAGTCATACTGCCGGGTTATTTATATGCCTTCCATCCCTGTGCTGTGCAAACATGAAGAAAGGGCTGGTAGAGCCCAGCTTCCCAAAAGGGCCTTAATCACTTTCCGAGTCTTTCCTTAACAGTCAAGAAACACTGAAAAAAATTAATAAGAGAATGGCATGTTCCAATCTGCCTTTTAGAAAGGTTGAACTGGCAGTGAGAGAATTCAACTGTGCTAGAGAAAGTCCAGAATATGGAAGTCCACTTGAGAACATACGACTCTGGTGATAGTTCACATTGGAGGTGCTGAAGGTCTAGAAAAAGAGAGGTAGATGGATTCTAGAGATAGAATCTGTAGATAGATAGTCTCATAGATAGAACTGTTTGCACTGGTTACTGGCCAGAAGATGGTTAGAGAACTGGAAGGAAGGAAGAAGGAATATTTCTAGCATAACAATCCACCTCAGTATAGCTTGTCCCATTTTAGTGAGTAATAATAATATGCAAATGAATGTTGATATTTATGCAATCAGATAGAATAACAGTACAATTTCTAAATAGTCCAGAAAAAAATGGCCCTGTTATAAAGATAGACGACTTCTATTTAAAGCCTTAAGACCTTAAATATACAGAAGAACCTCTCCAATTACATTCCCAGAGGCATCCTGATGGCATATCTGTGCTTCATCTAGGAAGGTTTTCAAAATAGTGTTAAGCATAGAAGAATATAAGTATCTCTCCCTTTATGCCACAACTTCCTGGACTTTTACATAGCGTTTAACATGGCCAGGCAACAGCCTTTTCTAATCTCTTTGCTTAAATCATATCAATTAAATCATTCTGGCATACTTAAATTGTATTAATGAAAATCACTCTTATGTCCATTGTAAATTGTCATTGAAATTGAAATTCCCTCAAAGCTTTAGAGAGTAGGATGTCTGGTATCCACCCAATGTGCTTTCTGTTCTTGAACACCAGAGGGCATCTGTCAGTGAAAGGATGGAGAGCTGGGTCAGGGTCAGGGAGAAAGAAAATTCCATTACTAATGAGAGAAACTGATTTTTTAGTGTGTATACCCTTATCTGCCATGGAACATTACCATGGTAACAGCACCAGTTAAGATGGTTGTATATTTAGGTCATAGTATAAAAGGAGCTTGAGCATGTGAAAAAAAAAAAGTAAAGAAAATGGAATAGAGATGAGAATATATAGAGTAGAAGGAGGCAAACCAACTGGAACCTACTTCATCCACTGCTGCCAGCAGGCCACCACGTCACAAAGGGCCTTTCAAAGCAAAAGTGGACAGGAAATAAGGAGTTGGCTTAACTATGTTTCTGCACCATTGTTGGTTTGCTGCATTACCTCAGGGAATGTCTATTATCAACTCGATACTTGTCATGAGGTCAATTGCATGATCTCAAAGCCCATTTAAATTTTTAGCTGATAAGTAGGTATAACACTTGACAAAATGTCAGGTAATCTTGGTGCCTATGTTTTTTTTTCCAGCAGAGACAATCATTGATTAAACAGAGCAAGCATGTTGTACCAATAATGTTGGCGGCATTAAGTCTTCTTCTCTTAGGGTTTAGAGGATCCAATAAGAACATGTTTTAGCAAAGTGAAGTTAGACAGATGGGAAGAATCTCTCTGGCTTCTGAAAAACAACAGTTTTGCCTTCTCTAAGCACAGGGAAAGAAGTAATACAGCTGTATATACAGAGACCCAATCAGCACAGAGAAAACACTGGAGTTTACCAGGCCTGTGTTGGGATCCAGAGGTTGAAATGTACCACCTTTATGATTTTGTGCTATTTGTGGTTTCCTGTTCCAACAAATCAGGATACTAACATTTACCCCACAGGACTGTTGCAATGAGAACATGGATTTATCTATGTATTCAAAACAACAACAACAACAAACAACTTAATGAATCTCAAGCATGTGTTTGGCACTGGCTTAAATTGCAAGGATAAATCACTAACAAGACAGATGATACAATAATACAGGCAAGTTACTTAAGATAGCACCAGCAACTTAGGACCATCTCTGAATATACCTATCCAAGCAAAGATGGCCAGCACACAACACCACATACACTCATACCAACACCACGACTACCACCAGCATCATACCATAAAACTCAGTGGAGTTCAAGATACACAATTTGTACTTTGAGCTACTCACCCTTAATGAAAGCAGTCCAGACATCTGCTCAGATGAGCTAAAGGGAAATAAAGTGGGGACAGACCATAGGAAATGCCGGTTCATTGTCCATAACCATCAGGTAATATAGACAATGTTTCAGACATGAATATCCATGGAAGGAAATGACATAGACAGCCCACATCATCAAATAATGAATCAACTCAAATAAAACTTCCATTGAAGAAAGTCAAACCTTCAAGCGAACTAGGCAAATAAAATATTTGTTACTCTCTCTCCTACTAAGTTAAAAAATAAGAATGTTTAAGAGAAAAAAAATGGGCTCTTGGTAGTTCTGGGGAGATGGGCATTCTCTCACACAATAATCTCAGCAAAGGCCAGCATTCCGGGTGGAAGTTGAGCCCAACACCATTTAAGGGTGTACCCACAGAACCTTGCCCTCAGTTTGCCCTCCTACTCTGTCTTCATTTCCTTTTCATTCTTTCCTAATTTCTCTCCCATTTCCTCTTTTACACTTGCTTTAGCTGTATTCATTGCTATGGGTCAGAGAAACTGTGACTTCTAATTAGCCAGCTTATTCTCCATTGATGACAGCATCATTCATGCCTTCGGTCCCTTTCCTACCAGACAGCAGGCTGGTGACTCCACTGTCCTCTGAAGTTATCCAGCCCTCTCGTGCCCTTGGCCCTGGGGTCTGGCTGTGCTAGGTTGAATTTGGGCTATTGCTCAATGAATACGCATCTAGCTGTCTGGCTTCAGGGACTAGCTGGGCAAAAAAAGGGGGAAAAGATAATGTTGAGAGTAATGTGTTTTAGCTTTTAATATAAACATAGCAATGTATGTCCCCTCCTCCCAAATTGAGAGGCTATATGAACTCACTCAAAAAAAAGTTTTTTTTCTCTCTTTGAACTGCTAATCTTTCCAGATCTATATATGAAGCTAGATGAGAGCTGCTAAAGATGTTTTCTTTTACAGATTCTCTTGTACTTGAACTATAATCGGGATATTCAAATCCACCTATTTTCTCACTCTAACTCCCCCCCCCCCCGCTACAGGCACCCTCAGGACACTTACATGAACAAATATTGACTCTGTCATAGAGAGCAAAGCATCTGGTCTGCTAGCCTATTCTCAATATGGGGGTTCCTGGAATTTCCCCCTTTCCTACTCCCTATCTCGTTCACAGAGCTTTCAAACACTAAATTCACTTGGCCAGAATTTTCCAAGCCTTTTGTCAGGTCAGGTTTTATTTTTCAGTTTTAATTGGCATTATTATTGAGCTCGGTAAAGCAAATAAGGCCGATGGGAAATTGTTTATCTGTTATATTGCCACAATTGGAAAACATTATTAATAATAGCAATAGCAAGGAAAACTCATCTGGCATTAACATTACTGCTTGAGTCCTTAATTGCCAAGCCTGCAAAGCTGCAACACTGTTGGCACAAAATTCTCCTATCCATTTGTCCAGAATCTCCAAAGTCCACTTTCTCAAATGCAGCTTAATAGTTCCCAGCATGAAACTGTCCCTTGGCCAGATCAACTGGTTTTACTTCTACAATCATCAGTACCTTTGATGCTCACCCTCAAGATAATGCCAGCATGTCTCCTTGCCAGTAGTTCCGAAAGTGTATCATCATCTGTATTATCTGTTTAGCAGTGGAAATGCATATATACACATTCTAGCATATGCTTATCAACGCCATGTATCCATATAAACAGATGGCCAGCAACATACCATGCAAAGGTTCATGCAGCATGATTCAGAGTTCCTTAACCTGGAGTTTATGAGATGATTCATTTTCAAAGCCTCCTCCATCCAACACATAGCACAGTTGTCAGGAGTTGAGTGGAGATGCTGGCCTATGCCAGCCCTTGGCTATTAGACATACCTGGCTATAATGGAGAGAGACTGATGCCCAACAGTGGGCACCTACCCTGACACCCAGTGGCAGGGTGGCTTAGGGTCCAAGATCTGAAGTGTCTCAGACTCAGGAGTTCTCAACACACCACAGAGCATGAGTTCTGGGGTCCCTAATTCTGTGAGCCTCCTGCACCCACAGCCCTAATCCCAACTCAGTTTTCCCACCGCTTTTCTGCTGACCCCAGAGTTTCTCTCTGGAGCACAGATTCACTCCCCTCTCCAAGGCAGAGGCCATTGTGGTATCCTTGGCCTTGGCTGCAGAAGCCAGAGGCTCCCTTAGAGGTGTTGGGCTCCAGCCATGGCCTGAGTAGGGACAGAGCAGGGAGATGGGTACCTGTTCCTCAGGCTGAGTGCTCTGTGTGTACAGAACAAGAGCAAGACTGCCTTGTACCCACTGTCACCCAGAGCTAAGGAAAGCAAACCAGCGCAGGAAGAAGAAGGGGAGAAGAAGAGGAAAGAGGAAAAGGAAATCCAAGTGGGTGATTGGAAAGTCGCAGGACTGTGAGATGCCCTGAGCTTTGCTGGGCAGACTTAGAGCCCGGGTGGCTGCAGTGTGGGACTTTGCCATGGCCTTGAACTGACACAAGGACACTAGAGGGCAGCTTGGGTGAGAAGTCAGCGGCAGTGCTACTTGCCTGAAGCCTTTATTTCCATCTCTCTGCTCTCCTCTCTCTGGACCACGGGTTATTTCCCATACATGCAGGAGCCTACGTCTAAACAACCAGGGGCTGTAGGAGTCCACTGACCCTTCCTTGGACGATTATGTTGTGGCTCAGAGCAACCAGAAACGGAGCAACAGACAGGAAACAGAGAGAAGCGGGTGCTGGGGGAGGAGACTGGGGAAATGTTCAACCCCTGCTGAGTCAATTATTTGGGTGGATTTTCAGTCCTGGCGCGCTCTGCCAGCTAAGCCTTCACTTACTCCGCTGGTGGCACCCCGAAAAGGCCGGGTAGAGAATGCACAGGTGGAATTTCGGGCACGCTTTACCTGCCAAGAAGGCTTTGCCCACACCTGGCGAGTTCCTAGAGCTACAAGTTAGCAGCGATTGCTTTGCGCCTCCAGGGAAGGGCACTTGGAGCTCAGAGAATCCCCAGGAAGGCATGCAGTAGCTCTTGG
>NW_012270408.1:0-1313 GCF_000151885.1 Dipodomys ordii
GCTAGCCTTGAGCTGAAGAGCTGAGGGACAGCGCCCAGGCCCAGAGTTCAGGCCCCATGACCGGACCCAAAAACAAACAAACAAACAAAACAAGAAGGCTGAGATCTGAGGATCAAAGTTCAAAGACAGCCTAGGCAGGAAATTCCTTGAGACTCTTAGCTCCAATTAACCACCAAAAAGCCAGAAGTAGACATATGGTTCAAGTGGTAGAGAACAAATCTGAGCAAAAATGCCAAGTAAGAGCTTGAGACCCTACTAGTTCAAGCCCCAATACTAATATGGGGCGGGGGGGGGGGGGGGCGGGGGAAGAATTTAGAAAAAGCCTAAGGAAAATAAAAAAGGTCCTAACATAGGAAGAAAAGAGTGGTAATTACAGAAATTTAAAACAGAAATAAATAAATCCAACAAGATGCTTATGCAGAGAAAAATACAGTAATGGATAAATATGTGGACATACATATTTTCAATATATCAGAATTGAAAACGCCCAGTAAGCCATGGGAACATTTCAATGGATCCAAAAGGCCCTGGAGAAAATACAGCATTCATTCTTGCTTTTTATAGATGAATAATAGCATAGGTGCACACACACAAAAAAATATCCAGAAGGATATTCATCAACTTTTTTTTTTTAATTTTTTTTTTTGGGGTCCGGTCGTGGGGCCTGAACTCTGGGCCTGGGCGCTGTCCCTCAGCTCTTCAGCTCAAGGCGAGCGCTCTACCACTTGAGCCACAGCGCCACTTCCGGCTTTTTTCTGTTTGCTTATGTGGTGCTGAGGAATCGAACCCAGGGCCTCAAGCATGCAAGGCAAGTGCTCTACCACTGAGCCATCTTCCCAGCCCCTCATCAACTTTTAATACTATTATTATCTCTGGATGACAGAACTTGTAGCAATGCTTCTTTTGTCTTTATTTCTTAAAGTATTTGTAATAAGTAACATATTTAAAGTCAATAAAAGTTTTAATGACATTTTCATTTTTTATGACTGCCTCAAACAGAACTGTGTGAAATGTGGTAATGCATGAGAAATGCCACACAAAATGTGCAACAAATCATTGTTGTATATGCTGTTTTTTAGAATATAAATATCACACATTGTCCCATGGATTCCCTTATTTGCAATATCTAGTACATATCTGAGTCAAGCAGAAAAGGTCAGATAAGTTGATGTTAGGGAAATGAACCCTAAGATATGTACTCCAATGTTTTTTTTTTCGTGCGATTGTTTCTAACGCATTTATAAGATTATTTCTTTGTTGCTTTGTATGTCCCTCCCCCACAGTATAACCCCTGCTTTCACTGTATTTGATGT
>NW_012270408.1:1883-3958 GCF_000151885.1 Dipodomys ordii
TGGCGCTGTAGCTCAACTGGTAGAGCGCTCGCCTTGAGCTGAAGAGCTGAGGGACAGCGCCCAGGCCCAGAGTTCAAGCCCCACGACCAACAAAAAAAAAAAATGTACTCATTATCTTGCCCATCTAATTGTAACCCCTCTGTACAGTATTTTCACAATAAAATAAAATAAATAAATGTCACACATTGTAAGTCACCATAGTAGGAGGCCAGATATCATGAATTTACCTCCTGGCCTATCAGATTATACTCAATACAGGTGAGTATGATTCTGCAGTGGGCCCATCCCAATAGTGGCTGGGTCCAAGGTATGAGAAAGCCATCCAGAGAGCCAATTCAGGGATTCACCCACCTCAGAGACTGGGCTACTTCAGCCTATGTGGATCCTTAATGTTTCCATGCTGACACCTGAAACAAAACATCCTAAAAATCATTCATTTTACATAGAACAAGCCTGATATACTTTGGATTTTCAATGTCCCATAAAGGTCCAAACGTAAAAGGCTTAATTCCCACAGTACAACTATTGGTAAGTGGAAAACTTGAAGAAATGGGGCCTAGAGGGATGCTTTTAGGTCATTGAAAATATACACTAAAAAGTAATTAGTGGCTGGGTGCAGGTAGCTCACGCCTGTAATCCTAGCTACTCAGGAGGCTAAGATCTGAGGATCGCAGTTCAAAGCCAGCCAGGGCGGGAATCTATGTGAGACTCTTATCTCCAATAAACCACTCAGAAAACCAGAAGTGGTTCTGTGGCTCAAGGGGTAGGGCACTAGCCTTGACGACACCCAGGGACGAAGAGCTCAGGGACGACACCCAGGCCCAGAGTTCAAGCCCCATGACCAACAACAACAACATAAAAGTACTTAGAGGACCCTAGTCCCCTCCTGTCTTTGCTCCCTAGCAACGAGGTGAGAATTGTGTTCCTTCTTGCACTGCAGCCATGATATGCTGCTTCACCACAGGCCCAAAGCAACAAGCCAACCAACCATAAACGTGTACCTCCAAAACGGTAAAACGAAATAAACCTTTTCTCCTTATAAGTTGATTACACTAAGTATCTGTTACAGTGATGGAAAGGTGACTATTAACACAAAATCCTATAAAACTGAAGAGCAGTGGATATATTCTTAACATTGAGGCTTAGGAAAAATACTGTAGCTCAAGATTTAAATGAATCTTTCTACTCATTAAATGCAAAGTGCTCAAGACAGGCATCTGTAAGTTTGCATATATAAATCTCTCCTTTATATGGGATAAGGGAAATGGACAAGTATTCCAGGCCCAGCTGGTCAGGTACCCAATATGGAGATGCATTTGAGAAGCAGATGAGTGTCCAATACAGGACTCAACAGGTTCCCCTCTATAAAGGTAAAATGAAGAGACTAGGGACTCTGGGATCCCAAATTTTAAGTAAGCACCAGTAACTGCTGGAGCTCATCTTGTCATCATTCAGCAAACAGATGCCTTCAAATGGCACAAATGAAAAGGAAGCAGGTTAAGTAATACCAAGAAGCCAAGCCTTGTTGGCTTAGGCCTATAATCCTAGCTACTTAGGAGGCTGAGATTTGAGCATCGTAGTTCAAAGCAAGCCCAGGCAGGAAAGTGCATGGGATTCTTATATCCAATTAACCACTAGAAAATTGGAAGTGGAGCTGTGGTTCAAAGTGATAGAGCTTTGAGCAAAAGAGCTCAAGGACAGGGCCCAGTCCCTGAGTTCAAGCCCCATGACTGACAAATAAAAAAAAAGAAGAAAAAAAAGAAAAGAAATACCAAGAAACAGGATGCCCAGCATCTTAATATTACTGTCTTAGCCTCCAGCTCTAGAGTTCCCAATTTGAGTTGAATTTCTTCATCTGTAGCTGACAACATTCAATAATCTTAGCTATTCATTCATCCATCCCTGGGTGTTCACTTGAATTTAGACTGAGAGGCTATCTACATTACACTAGAATTTTTTAGTCCTGCTAATTAGGAATCATATCTCTTTGTCTTTATATTCTTGGTGCCTATCATAATATATGTTTTAAATGTGTGTGTGTGTGTGTGTGTGTGTGTGTGTGTGTGTGTGTGTGT
>NW_012270409.1:0-1455 GCF_000151885.1 Dipodomys ordii
GAGAGAGAGAGAGAGAGAGAGAGAGAGAGAGAGAAATGTGCTACCAAGTTTTGCTCTGTTACCTGAAAACCTGACTCTCTGGCTGCTGCCTGTCATAATAAAGTCTTGGCTCTCTTGGGATGGAGGCGAATATTTCCCACTGCAGCTTCTCGACTTCTGTTCCATGGGGAGAATCACATCTTAGGGAATCTCTGGCAACTTCCTTTCTTTCTTTTTTGGGTTGGTCCTGGCACATGAACTTAGGGGCCTGGGTACTGTCCCTTAGCTTTTTCACTCAAGGCTGGTGCTCTACCACTCGAGCTATGCTCCACTTCTAGCCTTTTGCTAGTTGAAGATAAGAACCTCACCGACTTTCCTATGGGCTGGCTTCCAACCATGATTCTCAGGTCTCAGCCTCCTGAATATCAGCCAGGATTAAGGGGTGAGCATGCAAGTTTATAAAGAAAGTATGCTTCGGGTGACAGGGCACCATGCTGGAGACACATGTGGGGCGCGCGGGGCCCCTTGCTGGGAGAGGGGCTTTGCTGCGCTGTTTGGCTTAGTTTTGCTTTTCAGGCAATTAATGTCCCTGTGCATGGCGCAGGCTCTCACTTCAATGTGATTCTGACATCTTGCGTGGCGTTTACTGAGTGCCAAGGAGTGTTAGATATTTGTAAACTCCATTTCACTTAATTCACCGACTTCTGCCTTTTATAAAGAAAAAAAAGCCCCAACAGAGATGGAAATGTTCTAAAAGACAGCAGCACAGGCCAACAACGGTCTTAGAGGTTCATTCTGGGTGCCAGAGCCGGGAACGAGGCCTGGGGTGGGGGCAGGCATATAGATGGCACACTGGGCACCTGGCCAGGCCATCAGCTTCCCAATTCCCTGCCGCGCTTTCCTCCACGGCTTTGGTGTACACGTTAGTCTCCTGTGACTCCATTTATTTTCGGGACTTTCGCTCTTCCCTGTGTCGTCTGTTGATAAGGAGTTTCTGGAGCCATCATTGGAAATGATCTCTGTCTGCTGCAGTGGGGCTGGGCCCTGCTCTCATTCTGGGGTGAGGGGGAGGGGAAGTTCCCACTGGTTTCCATGGTGATGCTGCATGCCAGAGGACCCCTTGCTCCCCACAGTCACACCACACACAGAAATCAAGTCACTGGTTTCACAGGCTCAGGATTTTCAGCAAACACACCTTGGCCCCCTAACCAGGCCTCACCTGAACTCTAAGCCTCATCTCCCAGTGGTCGGAACTGCGCCTGCTGGGGTGAATGCACTGGGTACAGCGTCATCAGAGACGCTGATTTACCCTCCTTAATCCTAAGGAGGGAGCATCAAGTGCTGTAAGAAACTTGAGAAACAGTTTCTAAAGAAGTACAGGAAACCAGCATGGAGGAGCTACGTACGCGCTTTCTTTTTTTTTTCTCTTTTTTTTTTTTTTTTGCCAGTCGTGGGGCCCGAACTCTGGGCCTGGGC
>NW_012270409.1:10475-13777 GCF_000151885.1 Dipodomys ordii
GGGGGGAGAGGTCTGTGGATGGCATTTAATAGATTTCAAATAACTCTGCCAAGATTGATATGCTATAAGAAATAGTACAGGTTTCATGTTCAAGTAGTATATGTGTGTGTATATACTCCTATGCATACATATGTACATTACACATACACATATGGACACACATGCATGATATGTGACATCACGCTGCCGCATCTCCATCCTAGCAATGTCTCCAATGTTCTCATCTTTAAGATGGAGGTAACAAGACACACCACGATTACTTCCTGGTACTTATGAGGCTCAGATGGGATCATGAATTCAGGGCACTTGATAGACCCTATGCATGTCTTACCATTTAAGTTTTGAGTTTGAACTCAGGGCCTGGCCTGGCTAGGAAGGCACTCTGGAGCTACATCTCCACACATCACAAACACAATTGATGCTTTAAGCATAGGGCAGGAAAGTGATCTGGCAAAACAGTAAACAGAGAAACGTTTTCCTCCAATGTGCTGTTTTTAGTCCAATCATTTTTCAGTAGCTACATGGTAGTTTTAACCGACATAGGCATCTAATGTGAAGGTGAAGTTGGTGCCATTTCTGATAGCAATCAATCAATCCTGGTACAGTTGCCTGCATGCAGTCAAGTATCATCAACATATGTATTTGTTAATTGTTTTATCATACAACAGCACAAATCCAATTTTTGCTGTAGGCTCATGCTGATTTCTATTCAACAAAGGAGAAAAGCTCTTCAGAGAACCCATTAGATCACACCTGGTTGCTCAGCAATTCCACAAGGATTCTTTTCCCCCCTCACATTTTAAAAACCTTCTTCCAAACGCTGTATCACAATGCGTGTTTTTTAGAAAGTCACTTCAGGCGGGCAGCTCTGACGGGGCTGCTAGCTCATCTACCGCTGGATGTGACAGGATGTCTCGGAAGACAGAACGGCCTTGAGGGCCAGTTCCTGGCTCCAGGGGATTTTGTCTCCCTGCCCTGTAGTTGCCACCTGACCTCCTTCTGGGTTCAGTGGCCCAGTGGGGCTGAGTCCCCCAGTAGCTCAGCAGCTTCTGGTCTCCTCTCCCCCACTGTGTGGGGCTCCACCCTGCAGGCAGCTGGTTCAGGCCTGCAGCTGCCAACGCCATCTGGAGCCACACAGACAGGAAAGCCTTCCCCACCAAGGACAGGCTTCTCCAGGCCAGCCCCCCGCTCTGCCCCAGCCAACTCACAGCTTCTCTCTGGGTGTGTCGCTTTTAATTAAAACACCTCTTCACAAATCCAGGGTTAAGGAAAAATCAAGAGGGCCATTTTGACGAGAAAAGTAGGAGATGCCAGCCCACAATGGGTAGACATCGTTCGGCTAGAATGGTGAACTTCTCTTGGTTCCTGATGGGCTGATCACCCTCCAGGCCCAGACAGACGGTGACTGTGCCATCCTGCCCCCCCCCAACCCCCTCCACTGGCTGAGCTGGGCTGGGTGAGAAACTCAACCCCAGATGTCCTGCTCAGAGCTGGACAACATTAACTTGCCAGATGTTCAGTCAGTGAAGGTCCTTTGTTGATATTCTTACAGCTAATTTGTGAGTCCTTTCTAACTCATCAGCAAGCATGAAATAAAACAAAGGAGGTAAAAAGGACTCTTCTTTAGCTCCTCCCAGGCCCTCACCCTTACCTCTTGTCCTCCTGGGATGACACTGGGGCTGCATCCTGGCTCTGAAGAACCCATGTTTGCCTCTGTGGAGAAAGGGGCCCTAGAATTCCAGCTCAGCTCCTGGTCTGCTGCAGGCACTGCCGTGGGCTGCGTTATAGGGGAAATCCAGATTCCTCCTTCCTCCAGGTGGAAAGAGTGACCAATTACTGGCCTGCCTCTGCTAGGAGGAAGTACCCACTAGATGCTTCTAGAAGCCATTGCTAGGAACTATGTGGAATCTATCCTGAGTGGGAAGAGGATTAAGTGGCTATTCACCTTAAATTCCCAGGATACCTTCCCAACCTCCACTGGCTTCCAGGTACAGAGAGAGAGAGACAGAGACAGAGACAGAGACAGAGACAGAGACAGAGACAGAGGGGGGGGGATCTCATTGTTGCCTGGGAGGAAATCTCAAAATCCTTGATGCCCACAGAAAGCCCAAGTGCACTCAAAGGAAGGAATCTGGACCTCACAAACCAGAAAGTCATCATTTTTCCTGCCCCACACACAGAGCCTTTCTCCCTGTTTCTTTGATTCTGAAGGCCAGAGCGGGACATGCAGCTGTGTTCTGCCAGCTGAGACCAGTCAGCTGCTAGGCCCAGAAGAGCAGCTCGGCCCCGCCCTGCCCGTGAGAGCACAAACAAGGCCCAGAAACCTCAGAATTACAGAAAAGAACATCTATGCCTTCTGTGGAGCCCGTTATTTACACCAAAGCCAAGAAAGAAAAGTAATCCCAAGAGAAAACTCCCATGTGCTCAAAATGACAGAGGAGGAAGCATAGACCACGGGGGAAAATAAACTAGTAAAAGGAAATCTAAGTAAAACTCAGAATCCACTGTTACAATTTGGTTCTTCCTGATTCCTTGGTATTTCCATATGCCAAAGTGAAATAGTCAAGTTACAACATCATTTAATTTTATTTAGAACACTTAGGCTTAAAAATTTAATTTTATTTAGGACTCTTAGGTATAAAAATATGACCTGAAAAATTCTGGAGAAAATATTTAAACTTTATGTTTCTTCCATAACTTCTTGTGTGTGTGTGTGTATTTGTCTGTCTGTCTATGTATGTCTATTGTCTGTATGTGTGTGTACACACTGGTCCTGGGCCTTGAACTCCAGGCTTAGGCATTGTCGCTGAGCTTTTTCTCTCAAGGTGCTTTACCACTTGAGTCACAACTTCACTTCTAGATTTTTTGGGGTGGCTAATTAGAGATAAGAATCTCATGGACTTTCCTGCATGGGCTGGCTTTGAACCTCAATCCTCAGATCTCAGCCTCCTGAATAGCTAGGATTATAGGCATGAGCCACTGGTACCTGACAAATTCTTAATTCTGAAATTGCATTGCATTAAACACTAGGCCACTAAATCCCACCAAGCTGGGAGCACTTTCCAGGGGAAGCTCCTTTGAAAGTACATAGACTTGTGTTTGTGTTGGCAGCACATGTACTAAAATTGGAACGATACAGAGAAGATTAGCATGGCCCTTGCACAAGGATGACACGCAAATTTGTGAAGTGTTCCATATTTTTAAACCAATTACTAAATGGGCAAGGGAACTAAAGAGGGACTTCTCAAATGAAGAAATAAAAATGGCAAAGAAACACATGAGGAAATGTTCATCATCCCTGG
>NW_012270410.1:0-1764 GCF_000151885.1 Dipodomys ordii
TCCTCCTCCTCCTCCTCCTCCTCCTCCTCCTTCTTTATGTCCTAGTGAGAGGCTTGTGCTCTTGGGTACTCCCTCCAGGCTCCACCTCCGCCTCCATCAGTATTGCATCATACAAGTAGTGTCCCCAGATCGCAGACTGTTGTGCAGGAATTCTGCAATCTGTCCTTCTTTGCATGCCTAACTTTACATTGAGCCCTGCTGTGAGTCATCTGGCTCCCATTCCTCTCTAACCATGTTCTGTCTACTTGCCCGTGTGGTGCTTCTCTCCTGGCTGTCTCCTGACCATCCCTTCATGGCCGCTCTGTGGAACCACGAGTTCTCAAGGAACGCCTCCTCGGAGCCCACCCGCCACAGCCTCACCGCCGCAGTTATCTTCGAGAGCTCCCACTGTGTCTCTTGGCATTTTAGACATTCCAGGAGAGTGCACGTTGCTCGCCTGTTGAACATGTAGGCCTTACAGCGTCAATGCATTTGGGGATTTTAGTAAAGGTTCCATGCCAGACCTTTCTTTTACGTCCCTGCCCCTGGCCTGACACAAACTCCCCGGTCTGGCTGTGGGAGTTCTTAGCACAGCGTCTGGCTGTGGGAGTTCTTAGCATGGCGTCTGGCTGTGGGAGCTCTTAGCACGGCGTCTGGCTGTGGGAGCTCTTAGCACGGCGTCTGGCGTGTTTCCTAGCTGTGGGGCCACAGGTTACCGAGGCATTCTCTCTACACTTCCATTCCACTGTGTGCAGAGCTGCCCCAGTGACTCGCTAGTTAGTATGGGTAGTTACTAGTTATTAACTAAGTTAATGTGGACAAAGTACTGAAAACACCTTGGTATGGAGTAAGTTTTCAAGACGTGTTAGTTACTGTATTTGGATTATTATACACATTAAATGTAAACCCTTCAGTGTAGTGTAGAATACACATTCAATAAACACTAACTATGTTATTGTTTTACTTAGAATATAAATGGCCATTGTCATAATTATTGTCACGTGTTCCATATTTATGAACTAGCATTATAATTATTTTTCAAAGATGGGAAAAGTCAAGGTTTAGAGAGAAAAAGTGACCTGGCTGGGTCCCCCGGCTGGAAATAAATGGAGCTGATCAAGCATTCAGACAGCCCAGTGGCAGCAGCTGCGCGGTGAAGCCTCTGTTCTCACGCTCTGCCCTGGACTGCGTGGCGAGTGTGGGAAAGGCTTGCGCCAGCTCTGAGCACGGGGCTGGTTCCCGTCCGGCTTTACCTCCCGCCTGGCAGGGAGCACCCTTCACAGGCCGCCTTTCCTACCTTGAGATGAGCACAGCAGCACTCCTACCTGAGACGGTGTGACCGCGGTGAGAAACACGAGGCGCGCTCCGGCACACAGCCTGGTCTTCGGGAGGGACATGCTCCTTTGATCATTCTGTTGAGTTAAAATTCTGAATTAAAATGCAGTGTAGACACCTAGAGAAGCAGTCAGTAAAGCTGTCTTTGTGTTATAAATAACCAGACATGTCTGGTATTAAAGACATGTGGACACCCGCGTAACTTACCCATAGCCACTGTCAGTGGAATTTCTAAACAGGTGACGCTCATTCTACAGGTAGTGGTGTGTCCTGGCAGGGAACGTCTGCTGCCAAGCAGGTGGTTGAGTGAGAAATCAGGGGTTGCAAACCGTAGGGCAGATGAGGGACACAGAGTGAGCCTGTGGCCAGCCCTGCCCAGGCTGCATCCCCAGCCGGCGAGAGCCTGAGGCCAGCCCTGCCCAGGCTGCATCCCCAGCCGGCGAGAGCCTG
>NW_012270410.1:8569-10607 GCF_000151885.1 Dipodomys ordii
CCTGAACTCTGGGCCTGGGCGCTGTCCCTCAGCTCTTCAGCTCAAGGCTAGCGCTCTACCACTTGAGCCACAGCGCCACTTGTGGCTTTTTTCTTTGTGCTTATGTGGTGATGAGGAATCGAACCCAGGGCCTCATGCATGCAAGGCAAGCACTCTACCACTGAGCCACCTTCCCAGCCCTCCAGTGGGTATTCTAAGGCTATGTTTCTGTGGGGCTGGAGAGCTTTGGGAGTACCCGGTGGTTTTGTAGTCTAGCTGAAACCCAGGTCCAGGTGGCCCTCAGTTTGAAAACAGCATGGTTGGTACTTGCTTTGTTGCATGGGCTTGTTCCTTGTCCACAGTCGGTGAACTAGCCTCTTAATTCATGTGCACTGTGAAAGTTGGCTGGTTCCCGGCAAATCAGTTTTCCTTTTGCACAAAGAAACCCTCCAACCTGGGACTGGGTAGGTCTGGGATTTTCTGAGTGGCGTTTCTCTCAACTCTTCTTTATGGCGTTTCACTCATCACAGTCACTGCGCATGTTTTAGCATTTCCAAAAGACTGAGAAATATCTGAATGGCCCCTCTGTGTCCTTAATCCCCTCTGCCCTTCTTCGTTGGTCTTCCTTATTCTGTGTGATCCTTGTAGGCTCAGTGAGGTCTGGACAGCACACCACAGCAAGGCTGCTCACTGGGATTTTTTATTTTGTTTACTCCACATTTATCTTTACCTTGTATAATTGTCAAGATTAGAAAACAATATGTTGGGGCTGGGAAGGTGGCTCAGTGGTAGAGCGCTTGCCTTGCATGCATGAGGTCCTGGGTTCGATTCCTCAGCACCTCATAAGCAGAAAAAAGCAGGAAGTAGAGCTATGGCTCAAGTGGTAGAGCACTAGCCTTGAGCTGAAAAGTTGAGGGACAGCGCCCAGGCCCAGAATTCAGGCCCCATGACCAGACCCCCCCAAAAAAAAGAAGACAGAAGTTCACACAGTTTGGGGCTCAAGTCCAAGTGTCAGTTGCTTCTTCTTTACCCTCTTGTCATAGACTATGGAGCCATCCTACAAGAACCTGGGGGAAGAGCAAGATGCAGGCTGACCCCCTCTCGAGGGTCTACAAACACTGGAGCAGTGGCCAGCACAGGTGACCTGGGATCCCAGACACACAGTGCAGATAGGAATGGACAGCTCCTGGAAGCCAGGCACACATCGCAAGGTAGTGACCAGTCACCGTTAGCTGAGCACTTTATCTGTGAGCACCACAGTTGTCTCTATGAGCCCCTGAGACACGACACCTAATGTGAATCACCTTCTCACGTAAAAATACCCCCTTTGGGCTGTGGTCTCCTGCTAGCCTCCTCCCTTCTGTGGCTACATCCAACTGGGCGGGGACAGTCCTGAGCGATGACATGCATATGGGGATGTCCGGACGACACGGGGTTGATGGTCGACTCTGGCATCCTAAAGACCTGGGACATGATCATGGAGGCTGACAGGTTCCTGTGTGATGATGCAAACTGCCGATTCTGAGTTAAATGCCAGTAGACACAACTGGAAAGGTTTGTCTAGAAATACCTGCATTTTTGAAAGGAAGCCTCAGGGTTTCTGGCCCTTCCTAAATTATCAAGGGTACCAGAGGTAGAGTAAGAAAGAGTTTACTTGAAACCAAAAGGAGCGCCTCCAGTGGGTATTTCATTTTTACTGTCTTGAAGTAGTTGTAAAGGAGCCGCCACCCCCCCCCCCCCGTGTCAGTTTATGAGTGCCTCGCATCTCACTACCATCACCCTCCCCTTCCACCTCCTCCTCCGTCTTCCCAGCTTCCAGGTCTGGCACAGAGATTACAACTGCACCCTCCTCTTCCTCTCTTCATTCTCTGTCCTTCCCAGTTGCTTGATATTCAGTTTTTTTAGACTGTAAGTTAGTCAAATAGAGTCGACAGCATTTGAGTAAATACACAAGTAAACACATATGGATCTTATGCCAGTTTACATGCATGTATTGGCCAAAGTGGGGGATATTCAGGGGAAATTCGAATGCTGTAACTCCAGTGGGTATTCTTTTTTT
>NW_012270411.1:0-870 GCF_000151885.1 Dipodomys ordii
GGCACTCTACCACTGAGCCACCTTCCCAGCGTGGTTCCAGCTCTAAACTATCTCCAGACCTTATCTTTTCATGATCTACACTCACCTGTTTATAATGGGTGCGCTTGATTTGCTTTAGTCATACAGTTGTGGGAAAGTAAAAGGGTTCTAGGAAACATAATTGGCCATGAGCTGGTAGTGGCTGCAATGGGTGATGAAGACCCAGAGCTCCTTGCCCTGATCCCTCTGTTTCTTTAAAAGCTTCTCATTTTCCACAGGAAACTCTTTAGATGTCCAGAACCAGGCATTCCTCTCTACCAGCCCCATGCTTAAGCCAGCCTTAGGCAGACCTCCAGCCTATTCTCGACACAACCACCAGGGGGAGCCCATGACCACGGCAGCACCTCCAACCCTGCCTGGTCCCTGATCTGACCTTGCTCTCATCTCACCTGTCACCTGGCCAGCCAGCTCCGCCTCCCACAGCCTTCTCCAGGACCCCTGGGGGCCCTACAGGCAGCCGGTCACCTCTGGGTCTCCTGACACTTCCAGCATTGTGATAGCGTGTGGGTCAGAGCTCTACTACAAATTGATGTTCATTGTTTATGTGAAATGGAAATCTAGGTATCTTGTATTATATCTCCCAGGTCTACATCAGATGTAGATTGGCTCCAACCAAAGAGAACAGGTTGTCATTGTGAGTGTGTGTGTGTGTGTTAAGTCTTAAAACTCAGAGCCTTAGCTTTTCTGATCAAGGCTAGCGCTCTACCACTTGAGACACAACACCACTTCTGGCATTTTCTATGTTATGTGGTACTGAGGAATCAAACCCAGGGCTTCCTGCAAGCTAGGCAAGCGCTCTACCACCAAGCCACATTCCCAGCCCCTCCCCAC
>NW_012270411.1:8430-10228 GCF_000151885.1 Dipodomys ordii
TTCGATTCCTCAGCACCACATAAGCAGAAAAAGCCGGAAGTGGCACTATGGCTCAAGTGGTAGAGCGCTAGCCTTGAGCTGAAGAGCCAAGGGACAGCACCCAGGCCCAGAGTTCAGGCCCCCACAACCGGCAAAAAAAAAAAAAAAAAAAGTAAGGGGCTGGGAAGGTGGCTCAGTGGTAGAGTGCTTGCCTCACATGAATGAGGCCCTGGGTTCGATTCCTCAGCACTACAAAAACAGAAAAAGCTGGAAGTGGTGCTGTGGTTCAAGTGGTAGAGTGCCAGCCTTGAGATAAAGAGCTGAGGGACAGCGCCCAGGCCCAGAGTTCGAGCCCCACAGCCAACCAACAAAAAAAAAAATGTAATCTATTGCTGGGTGCCGGTGACTCATGCCTATAAGCTACTCAGGAGGCTGAGATCTGAAGAGTGCCATTCAAAGCCAGCCTGAGCAGGACAGTCTATGGGACCTTTATCTCCAGTTAACCACTAGAGTCCACAACTGGAGCTGTGGCCCAGCTGTAGAGCACTAGTCTTGAGGGGAAAAAAAAGTTCTAGGACAGCAATAAGGCCCTGAGTTCAAGCCCCAGGACAGTTGCACAGGTGTGCATGCACGCGCGCGCACACACATACAAATGTAATCTAAAAATACATTGGGATGAGGAAGAGCACTAAAATGAAAGAGCAAAGGATGAAAAAAAATGCTACAGTGGTGCTCACTGGCCACTATGTTGGAAATGAACCTTCCAACTTGTGGGTAGCGATGGGAAGAAAAAACAGAGAGAGAGCAAGGGAGGGAAGAAAGGCACTCTTTACCTGACTTATATAACTGTAACCCTCTGTACATCACCTTTGTAATAACAATTTTGAAAATTAAAAAAGAAGCCGGGCGCCGGTGGCTCATGCCTGTAATCTTAGCTACACAGGAGGCTGAGATCTGAGGATCACGGTTCAAAGCCAGCCCAGGCAAGACAGTCTGAGAGACTCTTATCTCCAAATAACTACCACCAGAAAACTGGAAGTGGCGCTGTGGCTCAAGTGGTAGAGTGCTAGCCTTGAGCTGAAGAGCTGAGGAACAGCTCCAAGGCCCAGAGTTCAAGTCCCATGATGGACAAAAAAAATTAAAAATAAAAAAGAATGCATTGAAGCTGAGGCTAACGTTCAGTGGTAGAGCATAAGCCCCTGGGCTCCATCCCTAACACTGTAAAATCAAAGTAAAAATGACTTTTGTGCTTATGGCCAGCAAGTCAGATCTGTCCAGCGGGCCAATGGCTTGCTGATCCCTCCTATAAAAGAAAGGAGTGACAGAGATTGAGGGACCACCATATGAATTTAGGCAAGGGACAAATCTATGGGGGTCCCAGGACCCCAGCAATAAATGTGGTGGCTCTAAAATCCTTGGAGAAACATTGGGCTCCCTAGAGGAGAAGTCAGATCAAGCAACAGAGAAAAGCACCAGGGCTGAGGGCCCAAAGTGCTCCCTCTCCAGGGCGGGAGGTCTTGGGCCAACTACCCCAGTCATCCCAGCCTGCCATCTTGCCCAACATGCCTGTCCTCCAGACAATGGAGGTGAGGACCCGGATGACCTGATTTGCTGTCCATGAATTTAATTCCCTGTCATTCTGATGGCTCCCTTCCTCCATGAAGCTTGCTCTGATCTCCTGAAACGCATCACTGTCTAGCCCTGAGCTCTTTTTTTTTTTTTTTTTTGGTTCGGTCGTGGGGCCTGAACTCTGGGCCTAGGCGCTGTCCCTCAGCTCTTCAGCTCAAGGCTAGCGCTCTACCACTTGAGCCACAGCGCC
>NW_012270412.1:0-3573 GCF_000151885.1 Dipodomys ordii
CATGTCAAAAACAAACTTTACAACTTGGGGGTGGGGGAGGATTGGGGGGAGAGGGAGGATGGGAAGGGATGGGAAGGGTAAACAAAGGAGGAGGCTACAATGCTTGATAAGAAATGTACTCACTATCTTGCTCATGTAATTGTAACCCCTCTGTACAGTATTTTCACAATTAAAAAAAAAAGAGAACACACTCTTTTTCTTTTAAGTTCATATGAATGTTTATCAAATTCTGGGTCAGAAATCAAGTCTCAATACATTTAAGAGCATTTATAAAATATGTTATCTGACCAAAATGAAACTAAATGAAAAAATTAACAACAGAAATATTTCTGGAAAATCCCTAAATATGTTTAATTAAGTATCCTAAATATCTCATTACCATATAAAAGAATTAAAAAATACATTAGAATCCATTTTATAGAGGAAAAGATAACCAGATCGGAATGTTTGAAAGATAACTGAATAATGCTGGGAGAAAACAAATATCTCAAGGGAAAAAAGACACAAATTACTGATTTCAGCAATGACAGATGACATCATTATTACATGTTTTATTAGTATTGGTAATATAAGGTAATCTTGTAAATAAAATTTTGCCAATAAAGTGACCAACTTAAATTAATTTCATAAATTCCTTCTCTCTCTCTAACACACACACACACACACACACACACACACACACACACACCACAAAATCCATAGTTTACTCAGCAAATGATTAGAAAACATTCCCACAAAGAAACCATCATCAGACTTGTTAAATTGTACCAAATAATTAAGGAAGACATAATTGAATTCTACACAAGCTCTTCCAGAAAATTTAAAAGGAGAGAATAAGGGAGGCATGATGCACTATAATCCAGCCACTTAGCATGCTGATGTGGGCAAACTAAAACTCAAGGACAGACTGGGCATTTAGTGAGACTGTCTCAGATTAAAAAGAAAATGTTTTAAATGGCTAGGGATATAGCTTAATAGTATACCAGGTATGGGTTCAATCTCCAGCACCAGCAGAAGAAGGAAAAGAAGAAGAAGAAAGGATAAAAAGAAATAATACTTTCCAGTTTTTTCATTCAATAAGCCAGCATTACCCTGATACTAAAACCAGACAGATATTTCATGACATGAATGTGTGCATGTATGTGCACACACACACACACACACACACACACACACAATAAATACACTGAGATGTTTCTTCATGGTGAGAATGAGTTTTTTATTTTTATTTTTCTAGTTTTCCAAGTTTTTCTAAGTTTTATGTTTTATAATTCATAGTTATTACTTCATGATCAGAAAAAAAATCCACCTAGCAGAATGAGGATAGGAAATGGTCTCAAGCATGCATACCCTGTAAAGCAGTTTAAGTTCTACTCTGAAATGCTCTCCTAATGGGCTCTCGGCAGAATCAATATAGTGCAATTCCAAGAATATTTCATCCCTTTATTATTATTTGAGGAAAAGTAAGAAAGTGGATACAAAGCCATTCTTTTTTTTTTTTTTTTTTTTTGTCGGTCGTGGGGCTTGAATTCTGGGCCTGGGCGCTGTCCCTCAGCTCTTCAGCTCAAGGAGAGCGCTCTACCGCTTGAGCCACAGCACCACTTCCCAAAGCCATTCTTTAGTTTGAAAATACTTCATATTTTTCTTAGGTAAGAAAACTAAAATATCTTTTCAAAACTTATTATTTTAAATATCTTAGTATTCTTGAAGAGGCCCCCGGGGGGAAAAAAACAAAAGGATAAATTAAATAGACTCCAAAGATTCAACAAGGTCTTAGACCCTTGAAAATTTGGCCCACAGACAAAAAGCAGAAACAAATCTAAACCTGGAATTAATGTTAGAATTGCAAATAAGTTATATCAAGCCACAATTCCACTCTAGATCTCCAATACAAATTCCCACCTCATAGTGGAAGCCAATGTTCAGTGCTCTCACCGTGTTACAGAGGTGTTCAACATAAAAATAACGAAACAGCGCTGGGCATCTTGGTGTATGTCTGTAATCCCAGCTTCTGCAGGAAGATTGGGATCTCAAGATCCCAGGCAAAAACCAGGATAAAGTTAGCAAGATTCTATTTCAGAAATAAGTCAGGTGCAATGGAGCATATTTGTAATCCAAGGAAAACTAAGGTAGAAGGATCATTGTCAGAGGCCAGACTGGGCAAACTACAGCATGGGAATACATCTGAAAAAGGGAAAAGGACTGAGGCAACATGAATCAAGTGGCACTTGCCATGTAAGAGTGTGGCTCTGAGTTCAATTCCTAGTATCACAAACACACACATACACACACACACACACACACACACACACACACACACACACACATGCACAAAGAAAGCAAAGAAGCATGCGCATGCACGCATATACACACGTTAAAAATGAATATATGAACTTTTTCACTCATCTCTCCATTCAAGGGGAGCTTCAGAAACATTCATCACAATTATGAAATGAGCTGTTTGCCCTGTGCTTATCAGGTTATCCCTGTTTAGGATTCATTCACTTTAATGACTCACCAAAATACTTGTTGGGGGAACATGCATATTAAAATAGTTGCTGAATGGATAATTTCCCAGAACCTTGATGGGTTTCAAGGAGAAGAAAAGCACCCTTCTGCCTTAGCACTTAAAGCGATCGCAGAAGCAAGAGGACATGATTACATGTCATCACACTGTCCTAAGCAAGGGGTAATTAAGGAAGCTCCTCTGTATCCCATTTCCTCTTCACAGAGCACAAAGGTAATCCTGAATCTGCCTACACATCCACAGCTCTGCCCAATAATTGCAACAGCTTTTTTTTTAAGCCAGTCTAATAAAGAAAACCACACAACCTCATGGCAACATTTTTACAATGTGTTTATGATCTAACACACTGTATATATCCCAATGCTGCAATCTGCTAATTACTTTGTTACCATTGTCATTATGTAATTGCTATGAATTGTTAAAGATTGCCAAGAAACAGCCTGGTCCTTCCCATTTACACACATGGTAGTTCAGAAATATTTTCATTCATCTTCTGGTGTTTTTGTTTTTGATAGCAATCTGTAGACAAACTAGAGTCGTCTGATAAACCACAGGTCTGAAGAACATTGCAAATGAAGACTGGCATCCCATCATATAGTGTTCTTTAAGAAAAGATTCTGTTGCTAGAGCAAATAAAGATCCTTGGATTGAAGCAAGAAACAAGATTTGGTCGATTTAGGCCAGGCGTTGGTGGCTTACACCTATAATCCTAGAGATACCCAGGAGGCTAAGATGGGAAAATCTCAGTTCAAAGCCAGCTCAGGCAGAAAAGTATGTGATATTCTTATCTATCTAATTAACTAGCAAAGAGCCAGAAATGAAGGTGTGGTTCAAGTGGTAGAACACCAACCTTGAGAGTGAAAGCCAAGCAAAAGCTCAAAGCCTTGAGTTCAAGCCCCAGTAACAACACACACACACACACACACACACACACACACACACACACACACACACACACACAGACTCACAAAGATCAGTACATTTTTACTCAACTTTTTGTTTTTGTTTTTTTTTTGGGGGGGTCCTGTCATGGGGCCTGAACTCTG
>NW_012270413.1:0-1151 GCF_000151885.1 Dipodomys ordii
ATTGGAGATAAAAGCCTCATGGACTTTCCTGCCCAGGCTGGCTTTGAACTGTGATCCTCAGATGTCAGCCTCCTGAGTAGCTAGGATTACAGGTGTGAGCCACCGGTACCCGGCCTGGACCAGAATTTTTTTTTCTTTTTTTTTCACAGAGGGCTGGAGCTGGAACTTGGAGGAAGAGCACCAGCCCACAGCAGCACCTAAGGCCAAAATGAACAACGAAATCTCCGTGGAACAGAGACTTGGCATTATTCCCTCTCCGGGGAAGTGTAACACTGTTTGGACAGCATTTGTCTTGCACTAGGAATCACAATTTAGACATGATCTGGACTGTTGCTAGAACTACTGCGTATAAGCACACGTTATGGTGGCCATGTCAAGCTTCAGCAGTTCTGCAGTGTGGCGGTGGGGGAGGCTGGGGTCAACTCCTCCAGGACATGGAGGGACAACTGTGTAAGTCTCTCAAAAAAGTGTGGTTGAGTGTCCCTTTCACGGAGTCTTGAGGGATCACAATTCCCTATAAAAACGTGTTTCTGCTCACTCTAAGTATACAGTGCTGTTTTCTGTGGCTACCAGGCTACAAAGACACCGGTATTCTGATGTTAACATGTCATAAACTTGTTTTTGTTTTCCTTATATTTTTCTGTGTGCATGCTGGTAACTGGGGCTTGAACTCAGGGTCTCGTACTTATTTATGCTT
Source organism: Dipodomys ordii (assembly GCF_000151885.1). Classification (NCBI taxonomy): domain Eukaryota; kingdom Metazoa; phylum Chordata; class Mammalia; order Rodentia; family Heteromyidae; genus Dipodomys; species Dipodomys ordii. The sequence goes on from NW_012270413.1 coordinate 698, forward strand.
GGCTTTTTCATTCAGGGCTAGTATTCTACCACTTGAGCTACATCTCTGTTTCTGCTGGTTAAATGGAGATCTTTTGTGTGTGTGCTGTTCGTGGGGCTTGAACTCAGGTCTTAGGAACCTCTGGAAAGCTGATCTAACAGTTTTCTGCCCAGGCCGACTTTGAACCGTAATCCTTAGATCTCAGTCTCCGGAGTCACTAGGATTATAAGCACCAGTGTCCGGATGACTGCACTTATTTTTCAATGAGCCAGTGAAGATGGAGGTATAGTTCAGTGGTAGAGCTCCTGCTAGCATGTGCAAGGGCCTGGGTTCTATCAGCAACATAAAAAAGCTCTCCCAAATAAACCAATACTTTAGCGATAAATATAACCTACACAGTCAGTCCTTTTTTTTTTTTATTAATTTTTTTTGGGGGGTCCAGTCGTGGGGCCTGAACTCTGGGCCTGGGCGCTGT
>NW_012270413.1:3601-8306 GCF_000151885.1 Dipodomys ordii
GCTGAGGGACAGCGCCCAGGCCCAGAGTTCAGGCCCCACAACCGGACCCAAAAATAAAAAAAAAAAAGAAGTCAAATGATCCACAAGGCCTTGGGACAGGACCGGAATCTATGTGAACTCCAAGTCTCTAAGCCACTCTGCTTTGCATCTGCAGAAAAGAAAAACCCAGAACGAACTACTACAAGCAGGAAACTGGACTTGTTCTTGTCTTTCCATTCTTCAGGACATATACACAACAAATTACACCTTTGCTTTGAAGCCAAGTTTTCTTCCAAGAATGCGGGAAACTGAATATATCCTGTCAACTTTAATTTTTTTTTTTTTGGCTAATGACAGACACGAGTGATCGTGAAATCCCCACTCCCATTAAATCCGTTTCTCCAGCCAGTCCAACAACAAACAGCTGAGCACAGCAAGCAAGAGCACTTCATTAACTTTGAAGTCAGAAGATTCCAAGAGGGCAGTTCTCCTGCGGAACTGCTGCTCAGGAGTTCAGTCAACACCAGCAGCCATGGATCAGGGCTGAGGGCAGTCACGGCCTGAAAACCTGCTCAGATCCGGGGACAGGTCACTGTACTAAGCCAGTGATGTCTCTAAAACAACCGACAGGGGACTCCATGCCCCCCTCACCTCACACCCCGCACCCCCAGCATTCCCAAGCTTTTCCCAGTCAAACCCTTCTAGACTGCAGAGGGGCGCAAGGCAGGAACTCTACTCTGTGGTACTCAAAAAAGGATGCCTGGTCTACTGACAGGTACCTTTGAAATAATCCTGTGAAGACAAAATACACCCTTGATGTCATTAAGCTTGGTGGCAACTAATCCCCTGCTCGTGTGTATGTGTGTGGGGGGGCACACCTGCATGCCCCCCATTACTAGTACTTGAACGTGGGGCCCAGGTGCTGTCCCTACACTCCACTCTACTACTTGAGATACACCTCCACTTCCCACTTTTGTGGTCAATCAGGGATAGGAGTCTCTCACCCACAATCCTACACAAGTTTGAGATCTAAGGACCACAAAAAAAAAAAAAAAAAGAGAGATCTGAGGATCTAGGCCAACAAATCTTTTTTCCAATTAACCAGCAAAAAGCCAGGATAGCTCAAGTTTAGAGCACTAGTTTAGTACCTCTCAAAAACAAAAGTGTGTGGTGTTGGCTCACACCTGTGATTCTAGCTACTCAGGAGATTGAGATCTGAGGATGGCAGTTCAAAGCCATCCCAGGCAGGAAAGTCCACAAGACTGTTACCTCCAACTAACCACCAGAAGTTGTGCAATGGCTCAAAGTAGTAGTGCACTAGGCTTGAGCTGAAGAGCTCAGAGACAGGGCTCTGGTCCAGAATTCAAGCCCCATGACTGATCAAAAAAAAAAAAAAAAACTAGAAGTGGAGCAGTAGCTCAAAGTGGTAGAGCACTAGCCTTGAGCAGGAGAGCTCAGGAATGGTCCCAGGCCAAGGTCAAGCCCTACAACTGACCAAAAAAAAAAGGAAGGAGCAGATCAAGGAAAGGACCAGCAAGCCTCCTCTGGACAGAGCACCCACCAGGCAATGGCTTGTCTGTCCTGACTAGACCATACCTTGATTGGGACTATTTAAGCACACATGCCTTCCACCACCTACTCTCTTCATTCTTTCTCTACTTGAACTGGTCCCCAGACAAGGGAAGATGGCTGCACACTGGCTGAAGGATTTACTTCACCTCTTCCCTGAGTGTCTAGGCAATGGAATAAAATGTCCTTTCTCTGCCCCTCTCTGCTTGGCTGGTTACCTGGCTGGCTGAGGGGAGCCCAGAGGCCTGACACAGGAAACCTAGGAGTTTGGGCCGGAAGCCAAAAACTCAGCTTCAGGAAAACTGGAGAGAAAAAGGAACGGTGTGTGTAGGGCAAAGATTAGGGGACTCAGCCCACTCCACAAGGTGGATGGCACAGGACAGGAAGGACTCAGCTGTGCAGGGGGAAGATGAGAAGCTCAGTGGAGAAGCTAAACTGCAGGCGCACAGCAGGTCCATCCAGGGTTCCAGCCAGCTGAAACTGCTCCCAAAGCCCCACCACGATGGCCTGAAATACAGTCGCACTGGCAATTTTTGACAATCTCTATGGAGACTGAAACACAAACCAAGGATGCACAAAGAAGTCTCCTGCCTGTGCTCACGTGTAAAGTGGGCTCAACCACATTGGAAGGTGATGAAGCCCTCCAGGTGAAATGGGTCAAGTTCTCCCCAAAGGGCTGCTCGCCTGATACTCCAAAAAGGGGAATGTTATCACCATTATCAAATGATGACAATACATTCCCTGTAAAATGAACCCTCAACTGTTTAAGACATGACTTTATCTTTCAATTCCGCCTAAGTCACAGACAAATCTTGGTGTTGATTCCCCTATAACCCAATTTTTTTTTCTTGTCCCAGTACTAGGACTTGAACTCAGGGCCTAAGCACTGTCCCTTAGCTTTTTTTGCACAAAGCTGTAGTTCTACCACTTGAGCCACAGCTCTAGTTCTGGCTTTTTGCTGGCTAATAAGAGGCGAAGTCTCATGGACTTCTCTGCCTAGGCTGTCTTTGAACTGGGATCCTTAGACCTCAGTCTGAGTAGCTAGGATTACAGGCAGGAACCAACAATGCCCAGCTTCCTCTACGGTTTGAGAAGAGGCTTTTTGCGGGGGAGGAGGCTGGGGTGGGAGGAGTAGCGTTGGGGATTGAACCAAAGGCCTGGTGCCTGCTAATTCCTGGCTCTACGTTCCTATCTGCACATCCTGGCTAGCTAAACACCTACGTTAATGGGAAGACTATTTTCCTCTGACCCTTCTTTTCCTTTCTTTTCAGTATCCAGGACCTAAGCACCCCCTCTACTTGGGCCTGTACAACCCCCAGCCATGGGCTTCACATCTAAAGATGGATAGTCTAAGACAAAACCTCCCAGCACTTTCAAGGGGACATGTCATCTTCTTGAGCACGAGGCACATGGAGCACCCCACACTCAGCTCCAGGGAGCCAAGCCCGCGGGGCAAAGCCATTCCTGCCATGTGGGATCTGACTGGATTGCTGTGATCTCCATCCACCCCACCTAATTCACCACTGAACTCAACTCAACACTGAAGCCCTGCCAGCTACTGTAAAGACAGGCTCCCTAGCCAGCCGCACTCCAATCCCCACGAGGGAGGGGCCTGCAACAGCTAGGCAAACCAGCATCAGGCCAACAGCGCACACTGAACAGAAAAGGAGAAAAGTGTGAGCCAGGCATAGGTGGCTCACACCTGTAATCTTGGCTACTCAGGAGGCTGAGATCTGAGGTTCGAGGTTCAAAGCCAGCCTGGGCAGGAAAGTCTGAGAGGCTGTGGCTCAAATGGTAGAGCGCTCACCTTGAGCTGAAGAGCTGAGGGACAGCACCGAGGCCCAGAATTCAGGCCCCACAACCAACAAAAAAAAAAAAAAAAAGGAGAAAACTGTTATCTGATTACAGACTGGCTTATAGAAGTAAATGATACTATAGGCAATGCACTGGGCCAAACTCCCCCTCCCCCAGCCCTTACAGTGCTGGGAATCAAAACCAGGGCCTTACATGTATTAGGCAAGTGCTCTATTGAAGAGCTACCTCTCCCAGTCCTACCATGTTCATGCTCTTATACATTATTTCACCCCTATTGTATAGAGATGAAGAAGCTAAGGAACAGGAAACTTTGGTCACCTGGAGGATCTCAGAGCTACTTAATGGACGCTTATCTACCAGGCTGCATTGTCACACTTTCTTTCCAACATGCCCCAAATCTTAGAGGCTCTGAAAATCACCACTGTGTGACACACAAGGGAATTTCCACTTTGAATTAAACAAGCCAATCCTAAATAAAAGCAACAAGCAGGATGGAAACAGAATCCCTTCTGTTTTAGCTGGATGTGGAGTCCAGATGACTTCCAGTGATCAAAACTAAGACATGATATCTTTTTTTCTCAGCTCTGCTCCAAAAGCGTCCACCAAACAAGAGTCCTCAAACCTCCATGCCTCCCGAAGTTAATTCTGCCTATGAAAAATAAAAAACTTGTTTAAAATACAGACGGTAGGCCCGACCCCCTGTATCCTACTTTAGTGTATTTTGGGTCTCAGTATGTAAATGAACAATCAGGTGATTTGCATAAAGATGCCAAACTTGCAGGCAACACTGAAACTTGGGTGTCTTTCAGCAGGTGTTTTTTGGTTTTGGTTTTTGTTACCTAGTGGTGGATTTTTATCTTCTCTACTTGAGCACACTCGGAAATCAGTAATCCACACCGAAGTTACTCAATCTATCGGGAAGAGTATAAAGTTCAGACCTCCCCTTACACACGGATACTAGAAAAGGAGGCTGGTTTATTTATATGGAGGAAAAAATTCAAAAGCTAGTTATCCAGGAGAAAGGGAGAAGAGGAAGTTTAAGGTGATTCTATGTTTTCTAGGAATAGCTATTTTTAACCAGGCCTGCCTCATGTTCAAAGTGCTCCTGTTTGCAGCTGGCAAAGCGGCAGGGCTGGTTAGGAGGTACACCCGCTCATCCTGGGGAGCATGTCCCACCAGCCCTGCCCCCCCAACCCAGCGCAACAAATGGCAGCTCGTAGCAGCTGAACAAGGAAGAAGGAATAGCCCAGTTCCCGCGAACACGCAGTCATCAAGGCTCGCGTTCTCCCGCCAACCATCAGCTGCCCCCGGGACACCGACAACCGGACCCGCGGACGAGACC
>NW_012270414.1:0-1417 GCF_000151885.1 Dipodomys ordii
GGCTTTTTTCTTTTTGCTTATGTGGTGCTGAGGAATCGAACCCAGGGCCTCAGGCATGCAAGGCAAGCGCTCTACCACTGAGCCACCTTCCCAGCCCAGGTGTCTCACTTTTATACAGTGCAGAAACTGGCAGTGGAGTGTTGGGGGTGCCGGTGTTACCACAGACTAGAGGAATCAGATGCTCTTCTGACAGCTAAGATATCATTAGGCCGTGGGAAGTTTTCAGCTCCGTGATAATGTGATGGGCTGGGTATTGGAGGCTCATGCCTGTAATCCTAGCTACTCAGGAGGCTGAGATGTGAGGATTGTGGTTCTTTGATGCCAGCCCAGGCAGGAAAGTCCCTGAGGCTCATATCTCCAATTAACCAATGGCAAACCGGAAGTGGCGCTGTGGCTCAAAGCGGTAGAATGCTAGCCTTGGGCAAAAATTCCAGGGACAACACTCAGGTCCTAAGTTCAAGCCCTGTGACCAGAAAATAAAAACTGATGGGACCACTATCACATATGTGGCTTGTCAAGGACTGAGATATCAGTGGCATGTGGCTGCAGGGTGTCTCATGGAATGTGGCTGAAGTTAGGTAGAAGATAGATAACCCACATAGCGAGGTAGGGGTGGAGGGAGCAAGGGAGTTGGAGGAGAAAAAGGAAGAAGAGGGAGGAGGGATAGAAAGATGGAAGGCTGGGCACAGGTGGCTCAGGCCTGTAATCCTAGCTACCCAGGAGGCTGAGATCTCAGGATCATCATTTGAAGCCAGCCCAGGCAGGAAAGTCCATGAGACTCTTAGCTCCAATTAACCATCCCTAAAGCTGGCTGTGGAGCTATGGCTCAAGTGGTAGAGTACCAGCCTCAGGGACAGTGCCTAAGCCCTGAGTTAAAGCTCCAGAACTGGAGCTTTCACACACACACACACACACACACACACACACGAAAAAAGAGGAATGGAACCCTGCCCCAAAGTTTGCTCTACCCTATTTTGTGTTTTCAGAAGGCCCAAGACCTGAAAATTTCATGGTTGTCTTCCTGCAATCTATACTTTAAAATTCTAAAGACAATGAAAACAACAAGGAAAGCAGGGAAGTTACACAGTTCAACCACATTCTGATTGCAAAATTCTTCTTCATCAGAACTAAATCTCAGTCTCAGTCTCTCTTTCACTTCCTGCCCCCTGATTCCTCTTTTGGTGTGAGCTAGTCCTCAGAATTGAACCCAGGGCCTTGTGCTGCTTTGGCAAACACTCTACTAAACTTCAGTCATACGCCAGTTATTTTCAAGGTAGGGTCTCATGTTCTGAGAATACTTTTGCATTAAAAAAAATAGTTTTTAAAAAACTTCTAGTAACTGGGTGCCGGTGGCTCACGCCTATAATCCTAGCCACTCAGGAGGCTGAGATCTGAGGATCTCAGTTCAAAGCCAGCC
>NW_012270414.1:4584-6516 GCF_000151885.1 Dipodomys ordii
GCCACTTCCGGTTTTCTGGTGGTTTTTATTGGAGATAGGAGTCTCACGGTCTCTCCTGCCCGGGCTGGCTTTGAACCGCGATCCTCAGATCTCAGCCTCCTGAGTAGCTAGGATTACAGGCGTGAGCCACCAGCGCCCGGCAGGACTACAGATAATTATTGAGTGAATGAGTGAATGTTTGTAGTGGGACACAGAAAGGGTAGACTGGAAGGGTAGAAGACCTGTGTTTCCTCCTGGGTCCAGCCAAATATATTTCCTCTTTTTTCTCCATGTGTTGATAAGCCAAACTGGACACTGAAGTGTTTGTGTCATGGGCAGCTAACCACAGTGACAGCCAGGGCTGGCTCTTGTGATTCCTGCTGATTCCACAGACCACAAAGGAAGCTGAGACATTTCTTCTTGTGAACCCCGGAACAGATTTGGGGGTGAATACCTAGCCATCTCTGCCTTGGCGTATGAGGATGGCCTTGCCCCTGCCAATGTCAGTGGGTAACTGGGGAGCGATCACAGATTGTGGGGTGTGCAGCCCCAAAGTACCTTCATGATCATTTAGTTCAACCCCCAATAATATGCTTGATCATGACTGGTACTCTACCATGTGGCCAACACCTTCAGCCTGGCTTTTTATGATTTGTATCTTTTTGCCCGTCCAGGGGCTTGATCTCAGCCTGGGTGCTGTCCCTGAGCTTTATTTTATTTCGGTGCAAGGCTAGCACTCTACCTCTTGAGCTACAGCTCCACTTTCGGCCTTTTCTGGTTAATTGGAAATAATGAGTCTCACAGACTTTCCTGCCCACACTGGCTTCAAACTGAGATCTTCAGATGTCAGCCTCGAGAGTAGCTAGGATTACAGGCATGAATCGGGCAGCAGCCTGGCTTTTTGCTGGTTAACTGGAGATGGAATCTTAGAATTACTAACCTTCAGGTCTAGGTCTCAGCCTCCAGGGTAGGGACGATTTCAAGAGTGAGCCAGCTCGGCCCTAGGCTAACCCCCTGATTTTTACACATGAAAAGAGGCTTGAGCGAATGGGGACTTCTTCACAGTTGGAGGGTTGTTAGGTGTTAAAACCTCATTATTTTGCATAATCTGTCTGAATTTTATCTGCAAAGTTTGTCTTTACCCGAGTAAACCTTCTTATCTCCTACACCCCCCCCCCCACACGAGATAAAAGGAGGAAAAAGTGGGTGCTGGTAGTTTGTGAATCCTAACTACTCAGGAGGCTGAGATCTGAGGATCGTGATTTGAAGCCAGCCCAGGCAAGAAAAGTCTCCTTGGGACTCATACTCTCATTAACCACTTGAAAATAAAACAATAAACAAAAAACTGGAAGTGGAGCTGTGGCTCAAAGTGGTAGAGTGCTAGCCTTGAGCAAAAGTGCTCAGGGGCAGTGTCCAGGCCCTGAGTTCAAGCCCCAGGACTGGTTTAAAAAAATAAAAATAGGTGAAAGCAATGCAAAATAAGATGTGGATGATACAGCAATTATTCAGGAATGATTCTCTAATTACCCAGAAGTCTCGGTGTTCTGTGGTTCCTCATCTTTAGTATCTTAAGCTTCCCCATAAAATATTGTGTAATCATTTAGATGATCACAGGTTGGAGGGGTGAACTTTGCCTCCTTACACACAATTACATGTACAATTTAATCTCCTTTACCTTTAGTCCCTTTTTTTTGTAAAATGGAGATGGTAATATTAACCCCAGAGTGATTAAAGAAGAAATCTGGTAGTGGTTTGTAACTGTAATCCTAGCTCCTCAGCAGGCTGAGATATGAGCATCCTGGTACAAAGCCAGCCCAGGCAGAAATGTCTCTGAGACTTTTTTTGGGAGGGGTTGGGGGGGGGTCTGGTCGTGGGGCCTGAACTCTGGGCCTGGGCGCTGTCCCTCAGCTCTTCAGCTCAAGGCTAGCACTCTACCACCTGAGCCACAGCGCC
>NW_012270415.1:0-1604 GCF_000151885.1 Dipodomys ordii
GAGGATGCAATGCTTGGTAAGAAATGTACGCATTATCCTGCCCATGCAATTGTAACCCCTCTGTACAGTATGTTCACAAATAAAATAAAATTAAATTAAAAAAATAATAGAGGTAATTATAACATAAATATCAATGATCAATAATCAGAGAAGGGTTAAATTGTTAATGTATGCCATATAATGAAACCCTTGTTGCTATTAAAATCCTGTTTATGGAGAACATTGAGTGACAGAAGAATGCTTACATAATAACTGAGAAAGCAAGCTAAACCCCATACAATGTCTGACTCATATTCTAATTTTATTGTCTTTCATATGGAGGCATCATGAACAGTTTGCTCTGGGTGGCAGAATCATGTTTAAATTTAAATTTTATTTTTGGTATATTGATTTCATTTATTTTCTAAATAGTTTATAACATGCAAATGTCCATGATATACCTAATAGAAATGTATTCATTTTAGTTAATAAAATAACTTAGGGCTGTTTTAACTAAAAGTCAAAACAGATGAATGAGAATCTTTTTCTTCCTGCAGTTCAAGTACAAAGAAGGCTACCGTAAGCAGCTTGGACACCATATTGGTGCACGAGATATCCACGATGACCCCAAGATGATGTGGTCCATGCATGTGGCTAAGATCCAGAGTGACAGGGAATACAAGAAGGACTTTGAGAAGTGGAAGACCAAGTACAGCAGCCCAGTGGACATGCTGGGGGTGGTGCTGGCTAAGAAGTGCCAGACTTTAGTCAGTGATGCAGATTACAGACACTACCTACACCAGTGGACGTGCCTGCCGGACCAGAATGATGTCATCCATGCTCGACAGGCCTATGACCTCCAGAGTGATGTGAGTATTGAGGATGATAGGAATGTGAGAAATTAGTGAATGACTCCGCTTTGACAAGGTAGCCAAAGGTTGCTTCAAGCTCACCAGCCTCTGCAAGGAGGAGGTAGCACATCTGCCTTCTTTATGAGCATTCATCCTTTAACCTTCTAGCCTTGCTGGCCTACTAAATTGTATTTGCAGGGCTGAAGACACAGCTTCAGTGAATGCCTGCCTAACAAGCACAAGGCCCTGAGTTCAAACCTCAGTGCTGCCAATAATAATAACAATAATAAACAATAGTGTTCTAGAATTCTTGTCCTTTAAATGAAAATACATTCCCATGAGAGGATAAATATTTATGGAGTATTTATATCAACAGAATATGTACAAGTCCGATCTCCAGTGGATGAGAGGCATTGGCTGGGTACCCATTGGCTCTTTGGATGTGGAAAAATGCAAAAGGGCCACTGAAATTTTGAGTGACAAAGTCTATCGTCAGCCACCAGACAGATTCAAGTTTACCAGTGTGACTGATTCTCTGGAACAAGTGTTGGCTAAGAATAATGCCATTACTATGAACAAGGTAAGTGAGTCTTCAAAATTCAGAGAATGAACCTCAACCGAAGAAGAAGGAATGTGACTGAGCAAAGTCACATGAGTACTGAGCAACAAAAGGTGTCTATACAAAATCTATCCATAGGGCTGGAAAGGTGGCTCAGTGGTAGAGCGCATGCCTTGCATGCCAGAGGCCCTGGGTTCGATTCCTCAGCACCACAT
>NW_012270415.1:6389-8721 GCF_000151885.1 Dipodomys ordii
TTTGAGAAGTGGAAGACCAAGTACAGCAGCCCAGTGGACATGCTGGGGGTGGTGCTGGCTAAGAAGTGCCAGACTTTAGTCAGTGATGCGGATTACAGACACTACCTGCACCAGTGGACGTGCCTGCCAGACCAGAATGATGTCATCCATGCTCGACAGGCCTATGACCTCCAGAGTGATGTGAGTATCTACCAGAAAGCTGTGTATAGAAATACTTCATATAAAAGTTATACTTTCTAGACCACCCATTGAACTATCCAAGCTAGGATTCTTTGATCATTATAAAGGTTTGAATCTATTTTAAATATCTGAATTGCTTTCTTCTTAATACATTTGGGTTCCTTATAAGGAAATAGATCTTCTAAGCTTGAGTTAGTCTATAAAACTGGAATCAAACATTGTTAGAATTCAACATCCACCTGAGGGAGGTACATTTTTGTTCTTTAAAGAGGAAAGAAGCTAACAAATTTTTATTTAAAAAAAAGGATTTCAGAATCTGTTGTTGGCTTTCTCGTCAAATGAAGGAGGCTATAATTATTAGAACTTCAATGCTGGCTACAGAACTACATGCTATTTTTGTGTCTGAAAGTGATTGATGGCTTCTCTGCGGCTCTCTTCGTGGTGGAACTACATGGCAGCAACGGAGCTTTATACCTATTGGAGGTTCAAATGCTAGGTGTGAAAAGCACATTTTGTGTACCGTATGTTTTATAAACATTTGAAGGAATTATGAAGCATTAGGAAACTTTGGAGAATAGATCAATTCACCATAATTGTCTGTTAGTTGGCTGTTCCAGGAATCTGTAAAGCCCACAGGAAAAACTCCCACATCTGTACCTTCCCATGGACAGAATGCTGTGCCTTACACTTGTCTTCAAGAAGAAATGCTTTTGTTTCATGTAAAAAGTAGTTTAAATAGGTGGGTGTCCCTCATAGAGTGACAATATTGGCAGACTGCCTGCCAACTGTCTGTCAGTCCTTTATCTGGATTGCCTTCTTTCCATTGTGATTGGTCTTAATAACACAGAGGCACTTGAAAGTTAGAATGGCTTCTGAGGTATAAAATGTTACTGCTCTCACTCTTCCTGCTGCTCTTTATGGGGTGATAACTAGTCAGTGAAAGATAATTCCGATTGCCTTTTCCTCTGTGAAGTACCACTTTACATTTTCTGCTCAGCTGCAGATATAGGTGAAAATCTTCCAGTGAACTGATCAGAGGTCCAATAGCATTGTTGTGAAGCAGTTATGAATATTTAGTGAGTATAGAAAAATCTTCAGCAGGAAAATAATTTTAAAGTGAGAAAGATATGATATGACAATTCTAGAAAGAAGTTCATGTTTCCTATCCTGAGAAATTGGTAGGGGAGCCTGGACCAATAACATAGTCATTTATTGCCCTGACTCTCGAATAGTATTATATCTATCAAGGGTCTGCCTTGGGGCATCAGAAATTCCACATCACTTTTTTTCAGATTTGGTGTGGGGCTTGAACTCAGAGCCTGGGCTCTGACCCTGAATCTCTTTGTGCTTACGGCTAGTGTTCTACCACTTGAGCCACAGTGCCACTTCTGGTTTTAAGTGGTTATTTGGAGTTAAGAGTCTCACAGAGACTTTTCTGCTAGCTTCAAACCATGATCTTCAGATCTCAGCCTCCTGAGTAGGTAGGATTGCAGGCATGAGCCACCAGCACCTGGCTTCCACATCATTTTTATATATCACTAACTTCTTTCTCTTTTCTTGAAGGAAGTTATTTTGAAATATTAGGAAAAAGTACATACAAAGCAATAATACTGGTCACTCCAACCATCAAGAAATCCTCCTGTTCATATCATTTTGTTTGTTAAATGTACTATTGGATATCATTTAATATTCTATTGATAACTTTGCTCCCTACATCAAATGATGCTTTGTTAGATGCAGAGCATTTTATTTGGCTAGGGAAAAAATTGATGTGTTAATAGCCTATTATTTGACACTGGTGTTCTTTCCCATGCATGGGGACATTATATAACAATAACATTCACTGGAATGACTGACAGCTACTGGTGGTATCAGCTAATGAGCTGAAATATCTGATGACTTTTTAGGAGACATTTCTGGGTCACTTTGGAACACGATTTCTTTTTTAGTCTACCTACTACAGTGAGCTTGTTTTCTATTTAGAAAAATGGGATCATCCTTCATGGTTGGTGTCATTTGCAATATTACATCATTTTGGTCTTGATGAAGTTTCTGCCTTGGTTTTCTCTTCTCAGAATGTTTACAAGTCTGATCTGCAGTGGATGAGGGGCATTGGCTGGGTCCCCATTGGGTCTCTGGATGTGGTCAAGTG
>NW_012270416.1:0-2525 GCF_000151885.1 Dipodomys ordii
CCCGCCTCCCACCATTCCACCGACCTCCACAGCTGCCCTGCCCTGCCTTCCCTCTCCTTCCCTGGCCAGGCTCACCTTGGAGTAGGTGGCTCCGTTGATGACCTCTCCCTTTCGCAGCCAGATGATAGAGGCCGCAGGCTTGGCGTTGTCTGCGTGGCAGGTGAGGTTGAGGGGGTCCCCTGCCCGCAGACTGATCACAGGTCCCCCCAGGATGATGGGGTCATCAGGTGGCACTGTGGGGAGAGAGAGGAGCAGAGAGAGGTCAGGCTGGTGGAGTTGCCTCACGGAGAGGTCAGTAACGATCACACTTCAAAAAGGTGTGTGATCCTCTATTCACAATGGCAGTGGCCCCTGATGTGTGCGTGTCTGCAGAGGACCAGTGGTTTGTCACCTGTCCTGCACTGTGGCAGGCTCCAGACTGGGGAGCAGTGCTCGGAGGCCAGACACAGTCTGTTTTTTATCTTTCTTCACTTTTTTTTTTTTTTTTGTGTGTGTGTGTGTATGTGTGTGTGCCTGCATTCCAATGCTGGGACATTGAACTCAGGGCCTTGTAAACTCTTGCTTGGGTTTTTATTTTATTTTTCTCTATCAAGGCTGGTGCTGTACTACTCCACTTCTGGCTTTTTGTTGGTTGATTGGAGGTAAGAGTCTCACTGAGTTTTCTGCCCAGGCTGGTCTTGAACCAAAATCCTCAGATCCCAACTTCTTGAGTAGCTAAGGTTATACCTGTGAGCCATCACCATATGTGTGTGTGTGTGTGTGTGTGTGTGTGTACAAAATCGGCACACATACCCACCCACACACCCTTATATTTGCTTTTTTATTTTTTATATTTTTTTGTGGGGCTTGAACTCAGAGCCTAAGCACTGTCCCCAAGCCTCTTTGTGCTCAAGGCTAGTGCTCTACCACTTGAGCCACAGTACCACTTCTGGTTTTTGAGTAGTTAATTGGAGATAAGAGTCTCACAGGTACTTTCTCCTGCCCGGTCTGGCTTCAAACCACGATCCTCAGATCTCAGTGTCCTAGATTACTGATGTGAGCCACTAGTGTTTGGCTACACACACACACACACACACACACACACACACACACACACACTATTTATTTATATATTTGAAACAGAGCTTGCTTTAACCCTCACTACAATCTTGTGGGGGTAAGCACTATTATTATCCCAGTTAGACAGATCTGGAAACAGGCTCGATAGAATTACCATTTCTTAAAATATTTTACAATCTTCTGTCATAAAAAGATGATATACAGAGGGGTTACAGTTTCATAAGTCAGATCATGAGTACATTACTTTTTTGAATAATGTCACCTCTTCCTTCACTTTCTCCCTCCCATCTCCATCCACAAGTTGTATAGTTCATTTTCAACATGGTGTCTACTGAGTTACCAACACTCAATAGAATAAAAGAACTTGTATAGGTTGCATGATCAATGTGTGGCAGAATCAGAGTTTAAAGCCAAGTTCCTGACCTTTGCAGCATGCTGGTCCCTGGCCTAGCAATGGACAGGTGATAGGGCAACCTTCCCAATGGCCATGGCTCTTCAGAGCTTGCAATCCTGGCATCCCCTGAGCTCTTCACTCCTGCAGAATGGCTGCTGTCCTGGGGCCCTCAGACCCAGGAAGGGCCTCTCCTGCTATGGATTTTCAACTATGTTTGGTCACATGATCAAACATGTGACTTCTGACTTCATTAAGGGACCCGGAGGACCAGAAAGGGAAGGGCACCAGAGTGCTCCCCAGTGAAGCAGGAGCTTCCCCACAGTGCCCATCCTGGAGCTCTGAGCCTGACTGACAGCTGCTTCCCATTGTACTGCTCCGGTGGGCCACCTTTTGGTCACCAGGAAAACTGTGGTAGGGGGAAGGATGCAGAATTTCATGGCAGATGATGATCATTTAACTGAAGAGGTCCAGAGAAGTCAAGAGACTTGCTGAAGACTCAGCCTCTAGCAGGGCTCAAGTGCATAGAAAAATTGAGGATCTTGGACCACTGCTGCTCCCTGAATAAGCTGAGACCACAGAAGGGACTGTCTCCTTGGGAATCCACTGGGAGTGTGTGGTCAGGTAGTTCTGGAGGATGGAGGGACTCAGGGCCTCCCTGGAGCACCAGAGATGGGAGCTCTGTGTGTGTGTGTGTGTGTGTGTGTGTGTGTGTGTTCAGTGAACGTAGATGAAGCAGATGGCTGGGGCCTGCGGACCTTACATGGTTATTATGGGCAGCCTTATCCTTCTAGCCAGGGCCTGTGCATGTGTCTACAGTTGTGGCTTGTGGGCCATGGACACTTGGAGCTGGACATGCTGTTTTACATTGGGGCTCTGCCTTCTAGCTGTCATGCTCAGAGGATTCTAGAACCTTCCTGCCTTCCTCTCCTTCTCAGCCATCTCCTGTGAGCCCTTCTCTTGGTCCATTTAGCCTTCTCCTAAAGCTCTAGCAAGCACAGGAGGGACCCCATGTATGGCCAGGTCAGTACCCAAAGTGGCAAACTAGGCCTAGTTAACCTGCTGTGTCTCCCCC
>NW_012270416.1:10355-10614 GCF_000151885.1 Dipodomys ordii
GTGTGTGTGTGAGTTTGTGAGTATGTATATAACACGTTTAAAGGTAGGATAAATGAGTGCGTGCATGTGTGCATGTGTGTGCGCGTGTGCACATGTGTGTGTATGTATATATCACATTTAAAGGTAGGATAAATGAGTGTGTGTGCATGGGTGTGCATGCATGCGTGCGTGCATGTGTGTGTGTGTGAGTTTGTGAGTATGTATATAACACGTTTAAAGGTAGGATAAATGAGTGCGTGCATGTGTGCATGTGTGTGCG
>NW_012270417.1:0-668 GCF_000151885.1 Dipodomys ordii
TTCAGGAGGATTTTACAATTCTAAATATCTATTCGCCAAACAATGGAGCACCCAAATTTATCCAAGAAACATTACTTTTTCTCAAATCCAACATAGATCCAAAGACACTAATTGTTGGGGATTTTAACACCCCATCTCCCCACTAGATAGATCAATTCGGCAAAACCTCAACAGAGAAACCGCAGATCTAAACAGCTGCATAGATCAACTAGATTTAATAGACATCTACTATTTCATTCAGCAGCATCAGAATACACGTTTTTCTCAGCAGCACATGGAACATTTTCTAAAATAGACCACATTTTAGGCCACAAAGCAAACTTGTCCAAATTCAGAAACATTGAAGTTATACCTTGCATCCTCTCAGACCACAAGGGAATAAAATTAAAACACCAAAAGTCACCAAAGAAATCCGGTAACACATGGAGGCTGAACAACACACTGCTGAATCACAAGTGGGTCATGGAAGAGATTAGAAAGGAAATTCAAATGTCCATAATATTAAACAAAAATGAGCACACAAATTACCAGCTCCTCTGGGACACAGAAAAAGCAGTACTCAGAGGCAAGTTGATAGCTCTGAGTTCCTACATCAACAAATTGGAGAGATCTGAAACCAACAATTTAATGACACATCTGAACCTCCTTGAAAAAGAGCAGCAAGATAA
>NW_012270417.1:3287-4240 GCF_000151885.1 Dipodomys ordii
AGACAGCCTCTTCAGTAAATGGTGCTGGCAAAATTGGTTAACTACTTGTAGAAAACTAAAGCTAGACCCTTATATATCACCCTGCACCAGAATCATCTCCAAATGGATCAAAGACCTCGGAGTCAAAGCAGACACTGAAAACATTACAGGATGGAATAGGAGAAACCCTAGGTCTCCTTGGTGCAGTCCGAAATTTTCTTAATAGAGACCCAGAAACACAACAAATCACAGAAAGGTTGGATAAATGAGATTGCATGAAGTTACAGAGCTTCTTCATGGCAAAGGACATAGCTAGCAAGATGAATACAAAGCCCTCGGATTGGGAGAAGATCTTCACTAGCCATACAATGGACAAGGATCTCATATCTAAAATATACTTCGAACTCAGAAAATTAAATCCCCCAACAACAAATCCTCAAAGAAACAACTGCCCAATAAATAAATGGGCTAAAGACTTAAAGAGAAACTTCTCTGAAGAAGAAAGAAGGATGGCCAATAGACATATGAAGAAATGCTCAACCTCCCTAGCCATAAGAGAAATGCAAATCAAAACAACATTGAGATACCACCTCACCCCAGTTAGAATGGCAAAAATCAATGCAAATCAAAACAACATTGAGATACCACCTCACCCCAGTTAGAATGGCAAAAATCAAGAAATCTAATAACAACAGATGCTGAAGGGGATGTGGACAGAAGGGAACATTACTTCATTGTTGTTAGGAGTGTAAACTTGTTCAACCACTTTACAAAGCAGTATGGAGGTTCATCAAAAGACTTCACATAGAGCTCCCCTATGACCCAGCTATCCCAGTTTTGGGCATTTACCCAAATGTTTACAAACAAGACCACACTAAAGCTACCAGCACAAGTATGTGTATTGCAGCATTATTTACCATAGCTAAGATATGGAATCAACCCTGATGTCCCTCAGTAGATGAATGGATCAAGAA
>NW_012270418.1:0-1509 GCF_000151885.1 Dipodomys ordii
GCGCTTGCCTTGCATGCCTGAGGCCCTGGGTTCGATTCCTCAGCACCACATAAGCAAAAAGAAAAAAGCCGGAAGTGGCGCTGTGGCTCCAGTGGTAGAGCACTAGCCTTGAGCTGAAGAGCTGAGGGACAGCGCCCAGGCCCAGAGTTCAGGCCCCACGACCGGACCAAAAAACAAACAAACAAACATGGGGTGGGGAGTAACCCCCTTTGGATGAGGACTCCATTCTTGAACTTCCTAGCCTGCCCAATCCTTGCAAACATGAAAGTCTGTCACAAACCACAGTAGACATGGCTTCTATGTGCCCTAAAGTTGTAGGAGAATGCCTTTATTTTATTCCAGGACTAAAGGTGGAGCCTACAAAGAACTCTGATGTGGAATCACCCTTAATCTATCTCTATGGACTGTGGGATCCTCCAGCACTGCAGCTCTTTTCCCTTAATCCTATCTCCCTATTCCATTCAGTTTCTACACTGTTATGGAATAATATATTAAACACCTGTCAGGGGCTGGGAAGGTGGCTCAGTAGTAGAGCGCTTGCCTTGCATGCATAAGGCCCTGGGTTCAATTCCTCAGCACCACATAAGCAGGGGAGAAAAAAGCCGGAAATGTAGCAGGAAAAAAAAAGCCGGAAGGTAGAGCCCTAGCCTTGAGCTGATGGACAGCGCCAGGCCCAGAGTTCAGGCCTCATGACCAAAAAAAAAAAAAGTCAACAACTTCAGGCGTTTTCATTGGTTGACCATTTCAAACCACCAGGCATAAAACACATCCCTGAGTTTAGTGTCTTTACTCTTGCAGAGGGGCCTAAATACTTCTATTTCTACAAACTCCTGGCACCGCCAAAATGCACTTGTATAGCCTTCTCAGCTGCATATGCTCTCTAGAAAGTTTTCCAAATACTTCTGTTCGTGTTAAAAAGCACACTTAAGCCTGTGTCGAGTAGATTTACATTTAAATCGCTATAAAAACCACTCTCCTGGGTCCGTACCCGGCCACGGTGCGGAGGACTGGCCGAGGATCAGCAAGCCCACCTGCCCACAGCGGACCTGATGGCTCCCCGCAAGCATTTCAACCCAAAGCCGACACACGCACAGGGCACCTGAAGGCCCGCGGAGGCAGAAAAGAACGGAAATACAACCAGAGATGCGAACCAGGGAGGCCCGGGGTGAAGGATCAAGCAGGATCGGGAGGGAAACCAGTTTTCCCGGTGCCCCGGGAGGAGGGCGAGCGGCGGGCGGAGTGCGTGGCTCCGCGGAGCCGCACAGCCCAGCCGCAGGCGGACTCCGAGGTGAGGTCGGGGTCTTCGTCCTGCACCAAAAAGGGGCTGCACCCTGACAAGCCAGCTTCCGCCGAGGCTGCCAGGAGACACCTCGGGCGCCGACCTGCTCCCGGAGTCCCGGCCACCGGCGGGAGCCCATCCCGACCCCGGGCTTCCGGCGGTGCGGCTCCCCGGAGCGCAGGTCCCTTCCGCCCTCTCCCCGTCTCGCCCAGGTGACCAGGCCCGAGGCC
>NW_012270418.1:2689-5506 GCF_000151885.1 Dipodomys ordii
TCCGGGACCCCGGTCCCTGCCCCAGCCGCCTCGCTTCCCAGCGCCGGAAGTCTTGGGCCAGCACCTGGCCAAACGCGCAAAAAAGGGGCTGGCAAGGTGGTCTGGTGGTCGATCGCTTGCCTTGCATGCACAGGCCCTGGGTTCGATTCCTCAGCACCACACACACAGAACTAAAGCCAGAAGCCGCGCTGCGGCTCCAGTGGCAGAGCGCTCGCCTTGAGCCGAAGAGCGCAGGGACAGCGCCCAGGCCCAGGGTTCAAGCCCCAGGACTGACACACACACACACAAGCAAAAAGGATGTGATGTAAATGCACGTTCCAAGCCGGAGGCTCACCCTGCAATCCTACCTACTCAAAAGGCTGAGATCTGAGGACCATCAAGCTACCTGGGCAGGAAAGTCTGAGACCACAAAAGCTCAGCGACAGCGCCCAGCTCCTGAGTTCAAGCCCCAGGACCAACACAATTAGTAAATAAAATGCATGTTCCAATTCAGCGTTTCCGAGGCCTGACCCGCATGTCCCAAAAACCCAGACTTTGGCGCTTCTAGGGCTGCACGTGGAGTAGCAAGTCGATTCATCTCTAGGCTTACGGCCCAGCCCGTTGACCCAGATGCCCCTGTATCTTTATGGAGTCATCCACGATCTGAATAGGGATGGTTCACTTGCGTACACCCCAACCCCCTTTCAAATGTCCTTGCTCAGCAAAAGCCCTGTTTTGGTCTGATTTATAATCTGGAGGAGACACAGGCCTATGCTGATTGGTCTAGGTTTAAAAAGGGGAGTATGATACTAGTTACCGGGCTCCAAAGCTACCTGCTGTTCTCTTGGCTTTGCAAAGCAGAGAATGGGCTATACAAACGTTTTGTTTGGTAGCTGCTTCTAGGTGGGAGGCCAGGGAGGTCTTCCTTCCTGTTTTTCTGTTCTGTTTTATTGCGGGTCTCCCATCTTTTTCTTGTTTATGTGCTGGTACTGAGCCTTGAGCTTAGAGTCTAGGTACTGAGTTTCTTTTGCTCTAGGCTGGCACTCTACCTCTTGAGCCACTGCTCCACTTACGGTTTTCTGGTAGTTCATTGGACCTTCCTGTTAAAGCTGGCTTTTAACCTCAGTCCTCAGATCTAAACATCCTGAATAGCTAGGATTACAGACAAGCCACTGTACTCTACTGGAGAGTCTCATTCTTCTACCTGGCAGGCAGCGGCTGTTAGAGCATTTAGAGGCAGCAGGGGAAAGCAGTTTGTAGTTTTTGTTTGCTCGGTTTTGTTTTGTTTGGAGGGGGAATGCAGGTCCTGGAATTGCAATATAAGGCCTGGGGGCTGTCTCTGAGCTTTTGTACTCAATGCTGGAGCTCTACCATTTGAGCCACAGCTCTACTTCCAGCTTTTTGGTGGCTAATTCCAGATAAGTCTCCCAGATTTTCCTACCCAAGCTGGCTTTGAACCATGATATTCCAATCTCAGCCTCCTGAGTAGCTGGGATGACAGATGTGAGCTACAGGCTCTTAGCTAGGGTTATAGTTCTTCCTCCAGTGGGGAACCATCTTTATTTCCTTCTCAGAGCTCCCTGCTGAGCAGCCCACCTCAGGAGTTTCCGCTCCCAGCATCACATTATAATACCACCCTGGAGAGCTAACTGCCTCTGCCTCACCTACTGTGTTTGGTTTCCAGGTGTAGAGTAGTTTGTTTTGTTGCAGATTGAACCTGGAGATTGAATCCAGGGTTGGCTAGCACTCTGAGATCCGCCCCCAGCCCACTACAGCTCTGATTTTTCCTCTTAGGTTACCTACTTAGTAAGTCTTCATGCTTTGGGCTGGAAATGTAGCTTAATAGTAGGTTACTTGTCTAGCATGAACAAGGATCAGGGTTTGAAATCCAGCATTGGGGGGACAAAAAAAAGGCAACCTTCAGAGTATACTTTTCTTTGTTAAAATCTGTAGACAGCCAGGCACCATGGCTCACGCCTGTAATCCTAGCTACTCAGGAGGCTGAGATCTGAGGATCACCGTTCAAAGCCAGCCCAGGCGGGAGAGACTGTGAGACTCCTATCTCCAATAAACCACCAGAAAACCGGAAGTGGCGCTGTAGCTCAAGTGGTAGAGCACTCGCCTTGAGCTGAAGGACAGCGCCCAGGCCCAGACTTCAAGCCCCACGACCGACAAAAAAAAAATCTGTAGACAACCCCAATTTTATGAGCTTGAACTCATGGCCTGAGCTCTGTCTCTGAGCTTTTTTGCTCAAGGCTAGTGCTCTACCACTTAAGCCACACCTCCACTTCTGGCTTTTTTTTTTTGGCCCGAACTCTGGGCCTGGGCGCTGTCCCTCAGCTCTTCAGCTCAAGGCGAGCCCTCTACCACTTGAGCCACAGCGCCACTTCCGGCTTTTTTTTCTGCTTATGTGGTACTGAGGAATCCAACCTAGGCCTCATGCATGCAAGGCAAGCGCTGAGCCACCTTCCCAGCCCCTACTTCTGGCTTTTTGGTGGTTAATTGGAAATAAGAGTCTCACTGGCTTTCTTGCCTGAGCTGGCTTCAAACTGTGATCTTTAGATCGCAGCCTTTGAAGTAGTGAGGATTACAGGTGTGAGCCACCAGTGCCCAGCTTACTACCTAGGATTTTGTAACTAGAGTTTTTGGAGCAAAATCTCCCGCAGGTGAGTCCCAACAGACTGGGCTGGACCACCTGACACACCAGAAAGATGAGCAGTGGTGAAAAGAAAGGAGAAATTTAGGCAATGTGAACACACTGGGAAAAAGAGAGATAAAGGGGTTCAGCAAGCCCCAAATCCATCTTCAAGGGATTAACAGAAACTCAGATTTTATTTT
>NW_012270419.1:0-2172 GCF_000151885.1 Dipodomys ordii
GCATTGAAACAACTATCATGGTTTTCCCCTTGACATTGGGTCTAGCTCTGCACCCTAGGATTCCTTTGCACTCAGGAGCCTACTGTTTCTAAATACCATAATGTCTGTCTTGAAACTACCAGCTGAAAAACCTGTTTACTTTCCATAGAACTACCAAGAGTTTAACTACGCTTCCCTTTGATATTTCTGTATAATTGATCCCTCTGGTAATAGTGGCTAAATTAAAAACCATGTTGTTATCTCATCATTTTTGTGAGTCAGAGAGTAATTTGGGGTTGCCAAAGTTCTAGAATGGATTCCCCAATAGTGAGAAGTCAGTTAACAGATTCTGCGGGACTCTGAAGGCTTCACTGGGTCTCTTGATTGCCTGAAGGGTGGCCTGGGGCTTCAGAATACACTTATGAGATGACTCTAGCTGGAAGCTAGTGGTGGTGGTTTGTCAGAAGGTATGAGTTCCTCTTTCGTTGCCTCTCCGCTGAGCTGGTTTGAGTGTACTCATAGTATGATATTTGACTTTCCATAGATTGAGCGCCTCATGACAATGAGATGCAAGTACAATAGCTTTTATAACTCAGCCCTCTTCTGCTGTCATAAGGTCTTCACACCAGAAAGCCAGGCTTCTTTCATGCTTCCTGGAGGTTGGATATCAAAGGTGATAAATTCTTGATACTACATTTATTTTTATATATGTTGCTTATGGATACTTTATTCTCTTGGATAGATCAGTTATTCTCCCCAAGGAACTGGGAAAATTGACTTCTTTTTGATGTAACTAGAGCTTTTGTTTCAGAGACAGTTAGCCTGTGTAGTATACTATCTCTGCCTCCTGCCTGTAATTCAGTTTTTCTATTACTCATTCCTGGTGTTTTTATTTTGTCACCATGAGAGTTAAATGGTAAACCTCTCAGGGGGCACTGATGGTTTTTAAAGTATATTCATAAGATTACATGAGAAAACATGTCTCTAATTTGCTATTTAGCTACAGAGTAATATGTTTCTCTATTTGGAAAATAGTTCTGTCAGCGTACTAGAACAAGGGATAGGAAATTAGGATTTCTAGGATCAATTTCCTAGCTGACTTATGGGTTGTTATATACCCTTCAGCAAGGCACTTAATGTGTTCGCCTTTAAATGAGAATATGAAGAATAAATCTCTACTTCAGGGGAATGTATCATCATTGAATTTATATTAAAGTAATAGGCTTTGAAAAGTCTTACAAGAAAAGTACTATGGAAATGCAAATTATTATGTTGCAAAGCACAAAGGTGTTGTATGCCTGTGAAACACTAATCCAGTTTGTTTTATCTGCTTTAGGATTCCTTCGTTTTAATTTCACCAAGTACTTCCATTTCCTAAATTGTGACAGGAGAAAGGACCAGCTTAACTTGTATTTTGTAAATGATGCACTGTTTGGGTAGCTGCCATTCCTGTAGTCCTAAAGAGGGCTCACATGCTCATATAGAACTCACTCCTATAATCAAGTAACACCATATGAAGATGAAAATTGCCTTTTATATCTCCACTTTAAGAGTAAAAGCTTAAAACAGGAATACTCATAAATTTTACACTGAGCTACTAAAACACATTCTTAATAATTATGAACATATGGAGAGAAAAGTGCATGGAAAAGTGATAGTTGACTAATATTTATAATATATGGGCATATTCACACACACACAATCTATTCTACAGAACGTTCATTTTTCAATTAGGGTCTACTATGTAATATTTATATCCAGAGTATTATATACAGGACTTGGGAAATGATTTTAGTGTTATTTTTCTTTCATGAGAAAAGAGACACTGAAATACATATATTGAATATTTAATGGATAGATTCTTTTTATAACCGATCATTTTTATTCTTACATACAATTGTATTGACGTCCATTTTTTATATAATTAGTATTTTGTAAATATATGTTTATAGACATATATTGAGTTATTTTTTAAAGTAATGGATTTTAGAAAGTGTTGGTAGTTTATATAATACACATGCATGAATAATCTTGAGTTAGTGAAATTTATAGTTGGATATTTTTCTTGGAGCTTTTCATTTTCTCTAGTTCTATATCGTATTAATAATCTGTTATGCTGGTACTTTCTACCTTTAAAGATCCATGTGCTACATGTTTTTATCGAAGTGGTTTTTTTGTTGTTGTTTTTGTTTT
>NW_012270419.1:6052-8225 GCF_000151885.1 Dipodomys ordii
TTCTTCCACTTGCTATTTGATAATCTGTAGAAAAGCATGTAATCTTGGTAGTCACAATTTAAGGTTCATTGGACTTGTCGACAGGTAGTAATAAGCACTCTACACAACTTGTCTAGTTTCTTGCATGCTAAATGTTGAGTGCTATGCCTTGAAAATTACCAGGCAATGTTATACTGGTAAAGGATCTAATAGTGTGGGATTCTAAGGATGGAGTAATCTAGGACATCTTAGCATATTATTTCTAAAATGAGAAATAAGGGTTAGATCCTCACTCTCTCCCACAAAGAAACACATCAGTGTCGGCTTGAGCTGTATACTCTCTGGCTAAAAAAACTACCCATTAAGAGTAATGTTCAGAATCAAAGACTCTGAAAGAAATAGATACATTGTACCAGTCAGTCTCCCTGTCAATATGTCATATATTATCCATGGAAAGAAAGTGTCTGTGATAGGTATACATGCTGTCTCTGTCAGATAGACAGCCCCTGGAAAATATGCTAAAATAAAAAAGATAAACAGTATGGAGGTGGGAGGGAAGGGATTGTAGGGGGAAATCAAAGAGGGAAACAATGCTCAACAGGAAATGTACTCACTACCTTGCTCATATAACTGTAATCCCTCTGTACAACATTTTTACAATAAAAAACATAAAAAACTCAACATTATAGATACATGTAATTCTAGAGAAATGAAACACACTTCACAACCAACATATATTCCCTATTGCAAGAGTTGTGTTTCATTTGCTGTTGAATCCTGACAAAGATTAACATTTCATCTTAGAACAACCAGATACTGCCTTGCTCCTAATACATCTAACAGGGCCTCCTCAAAACTTGTAGGTAAAATGCAGGAATGCTGCAGTGATTTACTTCTACTTACTTCTATGCAATCCTCTTCAGTGCTATTTGATTACATAGCTATCTGTGAACTGTGCATTACATTGAATATGCTTATTTATAAAAGAAACAACAAATCAGGGCTTCTAACTTTTGCTTTAATCTGCTGTATGTTTGTAAGTCAACTAAGGTTGACTTACACACAGAGACACACACACATATGAATACATGAAGTATACATAAATATTTGATTATCAGTTTGGTGCTGTTAATTCTTTTCTTTAGGTATTAATTGCCCTTGTGTGTCTTTTAACTTCATCTTGAAATGTATTTTTTCTCTTATCTAGTTTATAATAAAAGATCAGGTTTTTGTTATTCTTCCTGGAGAGTGGATAGTGATGTTGGATATGTAATTCTGGATCACAAATTTTAACTTTTCTTTCTTTCTTTCAGTGCCTAGAATATATTGTTCTTATTTTATCTGGCTTCCCTGATTCCTGGAAATAATTTAGTTATTTATTATAAACATTGTTCCTCTGAAATCAGCATGATATTTATATGTATATATACTCTGGAGATTGTCTTTTTTGCTTTTTCTTTCAGCAGTTTGAGTATGCTGTGTTTTTGGAGTGGTTTTATTTTTCTTTATTCTGCTTAGAATTCTTTTGCAATTCCTAAAGCTGAAAGTATTAACTTAATTTTCCAACAAATTCAGCCAAGTTTCAATCATTAACTTTCAAATAGTTCTATCCTTTACTTCTCTGGGTACTCATATCAAATGTTTTTAGGCCCTTTATTTATCACAGATTGAATTTGTTCATATTGTCTCTGAATTACTAACACTCCATTTATCATTTTTTCAGTATTTTTTGAATTTAGTTTTAAAATTCTTTCTTTCATAATTTCCAATATTCTAGAATTGAACTCACCTAGTAATTTTTAAATTTCAATCATTTCATATTATTGTCTATTTTATATTCATTTTATATTGAAATTACAGGTTGCAATTTGAATTTTTTTAAATTTTTGTTTGTCATTCTCTTTCTATTGTGAAGATAGCATACAGAGGGGTTACAATTACATGGGCAAGATAATGAGTACATTATCCTCCTTTGCCTCCTCCTTTGCTTCCCCCTCCCATCCCTTCCCATCTTCCCCTCCCCCAAGTTGTAAAGTTCATTTTTCGACATAACAATTTGTACATCTCATTGTTGCAATGGGTCCACCTGTATCTCTATTTAAACAATTTGTTTTTTCCCTTCCCCTCCACAAATTATACCAACATCAAATACAGTGAAAGCGGGGGTTATACCGTGGGGGAGGGACATACAAAG
>NW_012270420.1:0-1934 GCF_000151885.1 Dipodomys ordii
AAAAAAAAAAAAAAAAGCCAACTAGCTATAAAGGAGGCTGAAATCTGAGGATCGTGGTTCAAAGCCAGTCAGGGGTTCTGGAGCTTGAACTCTGGGCCTGAGCACTGTCCCTAAGTTTTTGTGCTCAAGGCTAACACAATACCATTTGTGTGAGACAGCTCTACTTCTGGCTTAAAAAAAATATATCATTATAAAGGTGATGTACAGAGCGGTTGCAGTTACATAAGTCAGGTGAAGAGTACATTTTTGGGGGGGGGTCCGGTTGTGGGGCCTGAACTCTGGGCCTGGGTGCTGTCCCTCAGCTCTTCAGCTCAAGGCTGGCACTCTACCACTTGAGCCACAGCACCACTTCCCGCTTTTTTCTTTTTGCTTATGTGGTGCTGAGGAATCAAACCCAGGGCCTCAGGCATGCAAGGCAAGCACTCTACCACTGAGCCACCTTCCCAGCCAAGAGTACATTTCTTTTGGGACAATGTTACCTCTTCTCTTGCTCTCTCCTTCTAGCTTTTTGTGGTTAATTGAAGATAAGAGTCACACACTTCCTGCCTGGGCTTGCTTTGAACTGTGATCCTCACAGCTCAGCCGCTTGAGTAGCTAGGGTTAGAGATGTGAGCTACTGGTGCCTAACAACACGTTTTTCATTTTCAAAGGACAAAAGATGTAAGGAGCCATGGGTGCACAGGATCCCTCACAAACCCTTCTTTGTGCCTGTCCATGCACTGAAGCCTATACTCGTGAGACCAGAAAGACTCGTCTTGGCCAATCCTATCTCCACCACTCCTGCTCCCTCCATGCCTTCCTAGCAGTGGTGCGTAGGAACTGCCACACCTGTCAGCAGAATTTCTCTGAGTTCCACCATTCAGAGAAGACTTACTCCGGAATCCTAACAATAACATTGCAGAGGCCAGGGGCGGTGCCAGCAGATAGTATGGAGATTGGGTGGAGGCCATTTTCACACATAGCCTCTGCACCTGGGTGCTCATCTACAGACTTCCCTGGTCTCAAATACTTACATCAGTGGCTTACACCTTGGCTGTCCACCCAGCTTCATAGCAGCTGGCCATGCTGGCTCTTCACAGCTAGCACACATTCCACAGAGAGAATCCCAGACTCAGGAACCAGCGCCTCAGGGTCCTCCTAGCCTACCAGCAACATCTGTTTTGTCCTTGGAGGGTAGAGGGACCCAGCAAGAATGACACGGAGGCAACTTCTCTCTCCCACCTCTCCCCTTGGCACGTGCCTCTTCTCTTTGGCTCTTTCTTTCATGGAGGGTCTCTTGGTCAGAGAGGACCTGCTCCAGCAGGACACGGCTACTAGTCCTGAGGGGGAGAACCCACGAAGCCTCACAGGGGCACAATGGGGACCCAACAGTGCATGAACAGGTGGAATTCACACTCAGGTGGTTGTAGGGGCAGGGGGAGGCTGATACCCTTGGTTGTCACTCACACCTCCATTTTGTCCTGGCATTAATCTAGTCTGTATGAACACTCCAAGCCATGGAAATTCATTAGTATGACCAGATCTCACCAGCAGGGCCAGGGGCTTGGTGTGATTAGCATTCTTGTCCACAGTTTAATGGCTCGTAGCCCCACCTGATCCCTTCGGGTTTCACAAAGTTCCCTGGGCTCCTGCAATGAGGGAGAATGTGGACTCCACCTGCCCCAGCAGTTCTCTTCTGGCTGCTGCTGCAGCAGTGGTTTCTGGCGGGGGGGGGGGAGGGAATTGGAGAAGAGAGAAGGGGGGGGGGAGTCCTTCCCCGTGGAACAGTGGGGCACTGGTTACGTTGATGTCACCCTCAATGGCCCAGGGGGAAGTGAAGCTGCCACCAATGGAGTCACAGCCTCCCTGCCCTGCAAGCAAGGAAGCATCTCTATTCCCAGAGGATCCCTTCCCTTCCCTCCCCTTCCCTTCCCTTCCCTTCCCTTCCCTTCCCT
>NW_012270420.1:8764-10846 GCF_000151885.1 Dipodomys ordii
TCTTTTTGCTTATGTGGTGCTGAGGAATCGAACCCAGGGCCTCATGCATGCAAGGCAAGCGCTCTACCACTGAGCCACCTTCCCAGCCCTGAATATGTCTTTTTTGGAGGACAATGGCATCCCTTCCTTCACTTTCCCATCCCTAACCACAAATTACACAGGTCATTTTTCATATAGGGCATACGGAATAGCATGATTTCATTTGCTCACCCTCTCTTCCTCCCCAAAGAACAAAGAACCCACAGGAAAAACATACACCACCACCAACAACAATAGCAACAGCAACAATAACAATACAACCCCATTCTTTTGATGTGTCTCTTCTTCCTGTGATTTCCCATCTAGATCATGGCAATAGCTTTTTAACGGGTTCTTCCTCAGCCCCCTCCCCCTTCTCTACACGCATACAAAGGTCTCAAAAACTTAAGTCCGGGCAAGATGTGAACTCAACGGCAGAGGGTGTGCTTAGCATATGTGAGTTCTAGATTTCATCCCCACATGGCAACAGAAAAAAATAATACAAGCAAAAGCCGTAAATCAGATTTGAAAAACATAGATGTGCGTAAATCCTTCAACAGCTTCATCTGGCACTCAAAGTAAAATTCCCCGTTCTTAGTCTGGCGGACAAAGCCCCACTTCCACCTCCCCTCCATGCTAGCTGCTCCCACCATGGCTCACCTGCTGTTCTCACGGATCCCCCCTGGCGGTCAGCCCCTGATGGTGCAGCTCTTCCTTCTCATTCTACAGGTCCTAGCTTGTGATCTCCACTACAGAAGAGCCTTCCTGGGCCAATCTGTCTAAAGTCAGGTAGTTTGCTTAGCTGCTCATCATTACTGCTCTGCTCCGGGCACAGGAATTTTGGCCATCTGGAAATAGCTTTTGTATGTATGTATTTGTTTATTTCTTCTTCAGCAGAATTCGTGTGTGGGGAGGGGAGGTGTCCTTGTACTAGGGCCTAAATTCAGGGCCAGGTTTTAGCTTTTGTTGCTCAAGGCTAGTGGTCTACAACTTGAGACATAGCTCCACTTCTGGCTTTTTTTCTTTTGTGGTTAATTGAAATAAGAGTCTCATGTACTTTCCTACCTGGGCTGGCTTCAAATATTGATTCTCAGATCTCAGCTTCCTGAGTAAGTAGACATGAGCCACTATTGCATAGCTAGCAGATTTTTTTAAGACAGTTTTGATATACATATCAAGCCCAGGTTTATATTGAATTCATGATCCTCCTGCTTCAGCCTCCCAAGTGCTGGGACTAACTCAGTAGGATTTTTTTTTAAATTTTTAGTGATGTACAGAGGGCTTACAGTTATATAAGTCAGGTAAACAGCACTTTTTTTGTCAGTTGTGGGGCTTGAACTTAGGGCCTGGGTGCTGTCCTTGAGCCTCTTTGTGCTCTACCACTTGAGCCACAGTGCCACTTCCAGTTTTCTGGTGGTTAATTGGCGATAAAGTCTCACGGACTCTTCCTGCCCAGGCTGGCTTTGAATCAAGATCCTCAGATCTCAGCCTCCTGAGTAGCTAGGATTACAGGTGTGAGCCACCAGCACCTGGCCACTTATGTTTTTTGAGTTGTTAATTGGAGATAAGAGTCTCACAGGTAATTTTCTGCCTGGGCTTTGAACCTCAATCCTCAGATCTCAGCCTCCTGAGTAGCTAGGATTACAAATCCACAAGCATGAGTCACCAGCCACCAGTACATTTCTTTTTGGACAATATCCTTCATTTTTTCACTTTCTTCCAGTTTTCTCCCATCCCTATCCACAAGGTGTACAGTTCATTTTCGACATAGTGTCCCATTTGTTCACCCTTTGTTTTCGATGGTGAATTAGAGAAAACAGTCTCATGGACTCTCTTGTCTGGTCTAGCATTAAATTGCCATCTCAAATCTCAGCCTCTTGACTAGCTAGGATTACAGGTGTGAGCCACCAGACCCTAGCCAAATTCTTTCTTTCTTTCTTTTTCTTTCTTTCTCTTTCTCTTTTCTTTCTTTCTCTTTCTCTTTTCTTTCTTTCTCTTTCTCTTTTCTTTCTTTCTTCCTTCCTTCCTTCCTTCCTTTCT
The DNA here is from genome assembly GCF_000151885.1 of Dipodomys ordii. Lineage (NCBI taxonomy): Eukaryota > Metazoa > Chordata > Mammalia > Rodentia > Heteromyidae > Dipodomys > Dipodomys ordii. Next base: position 10,823 of record NW_012270420.1, read on the forward strand.
TTCTTTCTTTCTTTCTTTCTTTCT
>NW_012270421.1:0-1109 GCF_000151885.1 Dipodomys ordii
GCTGTGGCTCAAGTGGTAGAGCGCTAGCCTTGAGCTGAAGAGCTGAGGGACAGTGCCCAGGCCCAGAGTTCAGGCCCCATGACCGGACCCAAAAAAAAAAAAAAAAAAACAATCTCACTGACTTTCCTGCCTGGAATGGCTTTGAACCACCATCCTTAGATCTCAGCCTCCAGAGTAATAGGACTACAGAAGTGAGCCACCAGTGCCCGGCTAAATGTTCATTTCTAAGAAAAAGTAGTAAGAAGCCACAGTGAAAGTAACTGGGGGAGAGACTGGCCTTGCCAGTGGACAGAATCAGCTGCTGTGGACCTCGATGCCAGTCCGCGTGCGAGTGACAGGCCTCGAGGCTCACCTGGGATTTCAGCTGCCTTTGGTTAACTGCAAGTGACCTTTGCTCCTTCCCCAACCACCTCCTTCCTGCTCCTCACCGGACAGGAGAGATTTGAAGCACTGTTTACCCTCTACGATGACCAAGCCACGTTTCAGTTATTTAAAAGCTTTAGAAGAGTCAGGATAAATTTCAGCAAACCTGAAGCTGCGGCCAGAGCACGGATAGAACTCCACGAGACTGACTTCAACGGGAAGAAGCTGAAGCTGTATTTTGCACAGGTACCAATCAGGACCCCCACCTTGCCCTTCCCTGCTCTGTTAGGCTGTCAGTAGCTTTGTGAGTGAATACTCGTCAGCAGAGAGTGGCACATTTTGTTCTTTGACTTGTAGATGTGAAGTTTTATTTATTGATTGGTGGAAAAAGAAAAAGACACTGCAGGTCCCAGATGTGGCCAGGAGGGGGCGTAAAAATGCTCAGAAATCAGACGAAGAGGGCCCCATAGGCCCTTAGAATAATCCTACAAGTGCCTGGCTCTTTGTGAAAACAATTTTTTTTTTCTCAAAAGAATTGACAAAAGGTAGATACTAAATCTCTACTCATGAATAAAATACATTTTTTTATTTTCAAAAAGATTTTTTTTTCTCTCGCTTTCACTTTTTAAGAGAACCAAGACAGGTTTGTTGTCTTACGTTCCGAATGAAAGATAACTATACGGGCCAGGCACCGGTGGCTCAGGCCTGTAATCCTAGCTACTCAGGAGGCTGAGATCCGAGGATCA
>NW_012270421.1:6899-8929 GCF_000151885.1 Dipodomys ordii
AAAAAAAAAAAAGTCATAATTAAGCAATGGAAATTTTGTGCTAAATTCTTTGATGCATCAAGTACACTGGTGGATTTCTCTCTTTCCTCCAGAGTCTTGGTCCTCCTGCCTGTCAAATGGATGTGGTCCATCTTCTTTCTTGTTTTCCTTTTTTGCACATTTGTATGTCTATCTTCCCATCTTAAAGGTGTGATGGTGCATACCCATAATCCCAGAACTTGGGAGGATGAAGTAGAAAGATGGGGAGTTGGAGCCCAACTTGGGATACATAGTAAGACCCTGACTCCGAACACATACACACGCACACATGTGCTTAGTGTGACACTATAAGGGAAAAAAACCCTAGGAAAAATCCTACTTGTAGCTGGGGAAGCTCATGTTGTAGAGACTCTTTTTTAAGAGTTAAATGGAAAGAGTTAGGTGGAAGGACCTTGGCCAACCATTCACAAAGAGCCATTTGTTTTCTTAAACTCCCCTGGGGTGGTGAGGTAAATCAGCACCCACTGCTTCCTTGATGGTGACTGGGACTAGTGGCTAGTTTGGAGCCCTTAGGATGCCACGCAGAGGCAGGGAGGAAGGGAAGCAGCAGCTAATGCTAAGGTTCCTGACCACAAGATTATGAAAACCATCATGTTCTAAGTAGCGTTTCCAGCTACAGTTAGAAATTAACCTTGGGGCTGGGGCATGGTACAAGCGGTGAATACTTGCTAATAAGAACAAAACCCTAAGTCCTAGTATTACCAAGAAGCAAGAACTAACTTGGCTCTGAGTCCAACTCAAAGGCCTGCTATTACTAACTCACACCTGTGCTCTGTCTTAGAAGCCTGCATTCTCTTCTGAAACCAAGCAGTCTGCACACACTTAAAAGTCTGCTTGGCCTTGATTCAGGGCTCATTCTCATCACAAGGGAGACTTCTAGCTAGCTATATACAGACACACGTTCCTGTTTTCCTGTCTAGGCCCTGATCTTCTCACTCAGGGTGGGGGCAGAGGAGAGGTGAAGGTGACTGATCACGCTGTGCCAATCCCCCACTGCCGACAGCCCACCTGTGCGTGGCATGGCACCTTCTCTCTCAGCTGTTAATATGTCCATCCTGATGGATCCAGGAGTTGACTCTCTCACGTTAGCTGAACATGTTTGTGATCTTGTACCTATCCTGGGGCATGTTGCCTTTCAGTATTGTCAGCTGTGCTAGGTACTCACTATGCATCAGAAAACCTGTGGGTAATTGTGTTCACAGACTCCACTGTTACTGTGCTGCAAGTGACCGCTCATACTGTAATCTTCTCTTTGTCAGCTTTTACTGTCCTGTGGTTTGAGGACCTCTGAACATTCCTCCTCCTGTCAGGTGACCAGAAACAGAATGTAATTTGGAGGAAAGCTTTGTGATCACTTGTAATGTGTTTTGTTTTTAAAAAATAGAAATAAAGTTTAGTTGTTTTTTTTAATCAGTCCATTGATCTGAGTTCTTTGTGGTATTTGTAATATATATCAATTATATTTAGGTCTTAACAACACATATTGAGAACAAGAAGGCCGGTGGTGGTGGCTCAGGTCTGTAATCATAGCTACTTGGGAGATGGAGATTGAGAGGATTGTTTTCTGAGGCCAGCCTGGATGAAAAGTTCTTGAGGCCTCCATCTCAACCAGTGACTGGGGACAGTGGCACACCCAGTTATATGGGAAGTACAAATTGGAAGATCACAACCCTGGTTGGCCTAGGCGTAAAGTAAGACCCCATCTCAAAAATAACCATAGCAGGGGCTGGGAAGGTGGCTCAGTGGTAGAGCGCTTGCCTTGCATGCCTGAGGCCCTGGGTTTGATTCCTCAACACCACTTAAGCAAAAAGAAAAAAGCCAGAAGTGGCGCTGTGGCTCAAGTGGTAGAGTGCTAGCCTTGAGCTGAAGAGCTGAGGGACAGCGCCCAGGCCCAAAGTTCAAGCCCCATGACCAACAAAAAAAAAAAAAACAAAAAGCCAGAAGTGGCGCTGTGGCTCAAGTGGTAGAGCGCTAGCCTTGAGCTGAAGAGC
>NW_012270422.1:0-3735 GCF_000151885.1 Dipodomys ordii
AAAAAAGCTGGAAGTGGCGCTGTGGCTCAAGTGGTAGAGCTCTAGCCTTGAGCTGAAGAGCTGAGGGACAGCGCCCAGGCCCAGAGTTCAGACCCCACAACCGGACCAAAAACAAAACAAAAAAAAAACTCCCTGGAAGTATCATTTTATTTTTAAATTACTCAAAAACAATGAGGATTTCCCTTAGTAATTAAGGTACTTAAGCCTAGTTGAAATTGAAAATTGTTTATTGTAAATTACATGATTTGGCTTCATCAAACTCTAAATATTTGCTAAATCCAGAATAGCCTCTTCTAAGTCAGTTTTGTCAGTTTTGTTCCTAGCTATTTTAAACAAAAATAGAACCAAAGCCATAATAAACAAGGAAACAGCAACAACAAAAAAACCTTGACATTATCTTCTATTATAAATCAAATGCCAGGCTGTAATCCTAGCTACTTAGAAGGCTGAGATCTGAGGATCATGATTCAAAGCCAGCCTGGGCAGGAAAGTCTGAGACTCATCTTCAACTAACCACCAGAAAACCAGAAGTGGTGCTGTGGCTCAAAGTGGTAGAGTGCTAGCCTTGAGTACAAAAGCTCAGGGACAGTATCCAGGCCCTTGTGTTCAAGTCCCACAACCGACAAAACAAACAATAAATCAGGGCTAGGAAGTGGCTCAGTGGTAGAGTCCTTGCCTTGCATTCATGAGGCCCTGGGTTCGATTCCTTAGCACCATATAAACAGAAAAAGCCTGAAGTGGCATTGTGGCTCAAGTGGTAGAGTGCTAGCCTTGAGCTGAAGAGCTGAGTGATAGTGTCCAGACCCCACGACCACCAACAACAATAAAATAATAATCAGATAAATCAAATATTTAAGGACTCCTTTGCTACTATAAGACATTATAAGAGTGATCTAGTAATCATTGGAAATTGCAGGTAATCTACAATACCTGATTACATAGTTTGGGTTTTGGAACAAGTGTTAAACTGTAATAATTCTAACAATTCTAGTCTAGAAGCAATTGCAATATGAATTGCTCAGGGGTTTGTGTTTTTTTTGGGGGGGGGGTCCGGGCGTGGGGCCTGAACTCTGGGCCTGGGCGCTGTCCCTCAGCTCTTCAGCTCAAGGCTAGTGCTCTACCACTTGAGCCACAGCGCCACTTCCGGCTTTTTTCCTTTTGCTTATGTGGTGCCGAGGAATTGAACCCAGGGCCTCATGCATGCAAGGCAAGCACTCTACCACTGAGCCACCTTCCCAGCCTCTGCTCAGGGGTTTGATCTCTGAACTAAATAGAACAATAATTGCAATATGAATTGCTCAGGGGTTTGATCTCTGAACTAAATAGAACAATATAGATTGCTGTTCTACTTACAGATTGTTGTTGAATTCATAAGTTGCTAGCAAATAAAAAATAGTTAAATTTTATATGTTGTCCTATTAAGGATGTGTCTTTATTAATAAACATAAATAACTGATGCCATTTTTTTTTTTTTGCTGGTCCTGAGACTTGAACTGTGTACTTGGGCACTGTCCCTGAGCTGTTTTTGCTCAAGGCTAGTACCATTTCCAGCTTTTTCTGAGTAGTTTATTAGAAGAGTCTCACTGACTTTCCTGCCAGGGCTGGCTTAGAACCATGATCTCAGATCTCAGTCTCCTGAGCAACATTTCATATTAAGACAATTCATCAAGCCGGAGTGTAACTCAATAACAGAGTGTATATCTAGCTTGGGTTAGGGGCTGGGTTCAATATCATCACCATAAAAAAAAAGGACAATGCATTTTTCATGGTAGATCTATAATTAACAGCTTAAAAAAAGCTAAGTTCCTCTACATGCAACTCAATAACTTGCATGATGACAAACTCTGAACCAACTGGAAATGTATCTAAGTTTAATTAATTTTTATTAATATAAGAAATTAATAAGATTCCACAAATATTAAGTATTTAGCTATCAAAGACAATAAATTCTGGTGAGATAAAAATGCACAATTTGAAGTTTTTTTGTTTTTTTTTTGGTTGGTCATGGGCTTGAACTCTGTCCCTGCACTCTTCAGCTCAAGCAGAGTGCTCTACCGCTTGAGTCACAGCTCCACTTCCGGTTTTCTAGTGGTTTATTGAAGATAACAGTCTCACAGACTTTTCTGCCCGGGCTGGCTTTGAACCATTATCCTCAGATCTAAGCCTCCTGAATAGCTAGGATTACAGGCGTGAGCCACTGGCGCCCGGCTGCACAATTTGAAGTTTTATGCAACTTTAAGAAAGCAATGATAATAGAATGTTACCAAGTTTTGTTCTGAATTTTTTTTTTTGGGGGGGTCCAGTCGTGGGGCCTGAACTCTGGGCCTGGGTGCTGTCCCTCAGCTCTTCAGCTCAAGGCTAGCACTCTACCACTTGAGCCACAGCGCCACTTCCAGCTTTTTTATTTTTGCTTATGTGGTGCTGAGGAATGGAACCCAGGGCCTCATGCATGCAAGGCAAGCGCTCTACCACTGAGCCACCTTCCCAGCCCCTGATTTTTTTTCTTTTGTGCCGGTCCTGTGCCTTGAACTCAGGGACTGGTCCTGTCTTGAGTCTTTTTTGCTCAAGGCTAGTGTTCTACCAGTTGAGTCACAGGTCCACTTTTTGGTGCTTCACTGGAAATAAGAATCTCACAGTCTCTGGCTTAAAACCAAGATCCTCAGATCTCAGCCTCCTGAGTAGCTAGGATTACAGGCGTGAGCTTCAGGGACCTGGAAACAAGGTCTGTTTTTTTGTTTTTGTTTTTAATGTAAGATCTTTTCAAACCTAGTTGGCGTTTTGTTTTTTAAAGTCTTTGTAATCTGAGTGCTCCAAATCAGGGGAAAAAGTCATTGTTAGTTAGACAAATTTTCCGTAATCAACAAAAATTCTTTTCAGGTGCTATGGCTCTGGCCTGTAATCCTAGCTATTTAGGAGGCTGAGATCTGAGGATTCTGGAGGGAAGCCAGCAGGAGTTGGAAAATTCTAGAGACTCTCGTCTCCAATTAACTACAGAAAACAGGAAGTAGAACTGTGGCTCAAAGTGGTAGAGGGCTAGCCTTAAACAGAAAAATCTCAGGGAGCTCCTGGCGCAGGCATGGCCTTGTTTCTCCAGTACCCCCTGAAGGAGGAGGGTGACCCAGGTCTATACCCTGAGGAAGTTTGACTCTACAGGACAGCAGACCTGCTCAGTGGATCCTGCCAGCTTCTCCTCAATGACAAATACTCGAGACACCACCACATCACCATCCAGGATCACTTCCAGGTGCTCATGATCCAGCAGCTCAGCCCGACCTTTGAGGGTTACTCTGTTTCCCTTCTCCTTCTCCATCTGCTCCCATGGGAGATTCCACGACCAAATGCCTCCATTGGAAGCATATGGGCAGCCAACCACCACTGAGATAATTCCATCCTCGCCTTTAATCCTGTTTTTTTAAGGCAAGCTGTGTTCACTTGTTTATATAGAACAAGTTTAAAGTTTTCTGTGTTTTGAATTACTGCCAGTTTATTAAAACACACAAACACACACACACACCACACACACACACACACTCACTCACACTCACTCACACTGGAGCTCAGGGATAACGCCCAGGCTCTGGGTGTTTTCCAGACATATGTGCCTGGGGGAAAAAAAAAATCTTAATCCTTTGACACTTTTCACCTGGATAACACTGTTTTACCTGCCTGAGTTTCATACCTATCATAATCTTTTTTTTTGGGGGGGGGGTCCGGTTGTGGGGCCTGAACTCTGGG
>NW_012270423.1:0-361 GCF_000151885.1 Dipodomys ordii
GTATTGGTGTGAGCTCTGCTTTGAAGGCCTTGTAAAATTCCGCTGTAAAACCATCTGGTCCTGGACTTCTCTTAGCTGGGAGGTCTCTTATTGCTCGTTCTATTTCAATGCTTGATATGGGCCTGTTAAGATAATTTAACTCATCTTGGTTTAGTTTTGGCATGTCAATGTTTGCTAAGAAAAGGTCCATTTCTGTCAAGTTCTCAAACTTATTAGCATAAAGTTTTGAGAAGTATTCCCTTATAATGTTCTGAATAATGGTTGTTTCCGTGGTGATGTTTCCATCCTCATCTCTGAGTTTGTTAATTTGGGTTTGTTCTCTTCTTTTTCTGATAAGATTTGCTAAGGGTCTGTCAATTTT
>NW_012270423.1:5126-6117 GCF_000151885.1 Dipodomys ordii
AGTTTTGTGCTAGAACACTATCTTAAGGCAACCATCAACCAAAGTTTGCATTTGTACAGTCAATAGTCTACAGATACAATCTAGTTCAACAGATACATCTATTCAACGTCAAACAATTATATGTTAATGGGCTTCGAACAGCATAGAAGAATTTAGAAAACCAGAAATTATTAGGGTTAGGGAGAGATGTGGGTAAAAAATAGGAATATATTGGTGTGGGGAGGCACAGGGAGAGTTAACTATGTCCTAATCTCAATGCAGGAAATAGATTGGGTGGTTGCAAGTAGAGAGAGAGAGAGAAAAAGAAGAAAGGGAAAGGGAAATGAAAAAAGAAAGAAAAAAATAGAAGCATAAAAATTAATGTTATTATGGAGAATAAGAGACAATCTATTTAAAGAGGAATGTGAGTATATTGAGAGAATGGTAGGGACATAGAGGAGATGCAAAAAACTTAAAAAAATGCTTAAAATATTATATAGGTATAAAGAGGTAGTACTGCTATTAAGGAATTTAAGTCTCAGAGGTTTTGAATTCAGTAATAAATTTGTGGATTAAGTGTGTGCACAATGGGGGATAGGGTCTACTAGTTAACTACGGGTTTATCTGAGGGTGTGCAGGACAAGATTTAAGTCACAAAAGAAGAACAAAAGAGAGGAAAAGGTGTAAAGGATAAGAAAGGGAGAAAAAAAGATCAGAAGTTCAGTAGAGCTAAACAAAAAGCAAAAAGATAATTAAAAAGAAAGAAAAGGGAAAGAAGACAAGAAAGGAAAACACACATTCACGTATTCCTAAATAAAAATTATAAGAGGAAAAAAAAAGTTACTGGAAATCAATTTTTTTCAAAAAAGGCAAAAATTAAAGATTAATAAAAGTTTTAGAAAAGAAAAAAATTTTATATATATAAGGTACCAAAAAAAGAAGAAGAAAAAGAAAAAAAAAGAAGAAAAGAAAAAAAAAGTTCTTTGATTTTTTTTTGATTTTTTTGGGAGGG
>NW_012270424.1:0-3134 GCF_000151885.1 Dipodomys ordii
CAAGTGGTAGAGCGCTAGCCTTGAGCTGAAGAGCTGAGGGACAGCGCCCAGGCCCAGAGTTCAGGCCCCACGACCGGACCCCCCAAAAAAAGAAAGCTTTTCTCATTCCATATTGTGTGTCTGAAGAGGATATGTCCTGGGTATCACCCTTGTGCTACCACCACTTGGCTTACTTCTGCTAGCAGCTATTTCTTGCACCAGCCAACAATTTGAAGTGTGATTCAAGGGCTGCTAATCATGAAGTCATACAGTACACAAATGCCTGGCCCATACTCTCAGCAGGAAGAGATGCCAGTCAGAGAGGGGGCACATTTTTATAACTTGCACCAAAAGGCCTGGTGGGCCAGAGGTTGATCTGCTGTCACTGGCTGCATGAGAACAGGAAGGGGACCTACACTCCCCACTCATGTCCTGCATTTACACCTCCTCCCCTACCTTCCCCTGGGGTTCAGACAATCCTGCATTTGAATTTCCAAGTTTGTTCCTGCCCCAGCAACCTCACTGCCGTTACTCCCTCATTTGCAAAGCTGCCTCTCTCACAATGGACTTAGGACTAGGCTTTGCAAGGAAGAACAGTTTTATTTCTTTGATCCTTGTCCTTTCAAATTGTGCTCTCCTGGGCCTGCTGGAAATAATGAACAAGCCTATTGAAGAGTCAGGTACCTCTTAATAGCTTCTCTTTTTTCTACACAAAGACACAAAGGCCCTGCCAAAGCTTTGAAAACTAAACCCCTTAGTCTCCTCCAGGCTGTACTGGGGCCTATTACGTAAAAAGAAAGATGGGGACAAAGAGTGTGGTTTTCTATTTACCACACTTTGCATTTTCTGATTTTTCTGAAATAAGTACACAGAGGCTCCGAGAGGTTATATAATTTGCCTGAGGTTATAGAGTTAGCAAGATGTGGTTGGATCCCAGAACTTCAGATTCTAGGGCAAGGCTCTTGCTCTATAGCCGAGCTGGCCTTGAAAGATACACTGGTTGCTAAGTTTGGAGTTGAAAGAGGTTTTCTCAGAATGAGAGACATATTTTGCAACCAATCCCTCAGTAGGTAAAACAACAACACAACAACATGGGACCTAAATGTCTCGATAATAAGTATCCACCCCTGAGGTGTCTACCTGCTTCAGCTGCAAGTGCAGCACAGCTGCTCCTTGTAGCTGTGCTTGATTAGACCAGCAATCACCCTCTGATTCTAACTAGGCTGATAAGGACATATTCTCTCTCTCTCTCTCTCTTTCTCTCACTGGGAATATCCAATTCAATGTGAGAAGGATAAACAAAAGAGATACTTGAGAGCTGTAGATAGGCCATCTTCTACTTTCCATAAAGAACAAGAAACTGAGTAATGATGTGTAAAGAAAAAGAATGAGGGCTGGGAAGGTGGCTCAGTGGTAGAGTGCTTGCCTTGCATGCATGAGGCCCTGGGTTTGATTCCCCAGCACCACATAAGCAAAAAGAAAAAAGCCGGGAGTGGTGCTGTGGCTCAAGTGGTAGAGCGCTAGCCTTGAGCTGAAGAGCTGAGGGACAGCGCCCAGGCCCAGAGTTCAGGCCCCACAACCAGACCCCCCCCAAAAAAAGATAACAAGCATGAGCCACCAGCATCCGGCTTATAATATGTTCATACATTAAAATATTACAAATAATAAAAATGAAAAGAACTAAGTGGTGGCTCATGCCCGTAATCCTAGCTATTCAGAGCACTTAGATCTGAGAATGATGGTTCAAAACCAGCCCAGACAAGAAAGTCCATGAGACTCTTATCTCCAATTAACCAGGAGAAAGCTGAAAGTAGTGCTGTGGCTCACTGGTAGGGCACTAACCTTGAATGAAAGGACTAAGGGATAGGGCCCAGGCCCTGAGTTCAAGCCCATGACCAACCAAAAAGAAAGAAAGAAAAGAACTATAAATACATAGAACAATGTGTCTCAAAAACATTATACTGGGAGAAAGAAGTCAGACTCAAAAGAATATTAACATATGATTCTTCATTCATGAGAAGTTCAAGACAAAGAGAAACCTATTAAATAAATTGTTGCCACAGTAAATCAGGTATTGATTAAATGGAGGGCAACAGCTAGGAGTGAAGTTCAGTGGTAATGTTATGGAGTCCTAAGCCAGAGGCCCAAACTCAATGGTCTTAACACATCAGGTCTCGGACTTTCCCAAAAACCAATCAGAAAAGGTAATGGTGAAAACAAGAAAAGGAATTTAATGAGTATCACTATACTGGGAAGACAAAGGGTACCACTGTAGACTGGGATGTAGCTCAGTGGTAAAGTACTAGCCTAACAAGGGCAAAGCCTTGGGTTCGAAACCCCAGGGCCCCAAAAAAGAAGAAAAAAAACCCTACAGTTAAAAAAACAAATAAATCAGCTGAGTGCCAGTGGCTCTTACCTGTAATCCTAGCTGAGCAGAAAAGTCCTCATGGAAATTCTTTTTTTTTTTTTTTTTTTTTTGGTCCAGTCGTGGGTCCTGAACTCTGGGCCTGGGTGCTGTCCCTCAGCTCTTCAGCTCAAGGCTAGCGCTCTACCACTTGAGCCACAGCGCCACTGCTGGCTTTTTTCTTTTTGCTTATGTGGTGCTGAGGAATTGAACCCAGGGCCTCAAGCATACAAGGCAAGAGCTCTACCACTAAGCCACCTTTCCAGCCTCCTTCTCATGGAAATTCTTATCTCCAATTAACCATTCAAAAACTAAAAGTGGAGCTGTGGTCCAAAGTGTTAGAGCACTAGCCTTGAGCAAAGAGCTCAGGGACAGCCCCACAACTGACCACACACACACACACACACACACACACACACACACAGGACACCATCATCCTTATCTCTATCTTCAAGAATACTGGCAGGAATACCAGGTTATAGAGAGAAACCACAGAAATAGAGTAGGGGGCAAGAAGCATGCATAGTTAATCAGTCTGTCAAACTGTGATACAGTTGACCTCAGTATTGATCAAGTAGGGCCTTGTCACAAAAGTCATAAGTCATTAATTATAGAGGAGGTTACTTGTCAAAAGATGTTTATCCAGCACAGCTGTTGTTCCTAGAATTCAAGATGACTGAAGAAGAAATCAGAGCGGGCTGGGGAGGTGGCTCAGTGGTAGAGCACTTGCCTTACATGCATGAGGCCCTGG
>NW_012270425.1:0-4222 GCF_000151885.1 Dipodomys ordii
AAAAAAAAAAAAAAAAAACCAGAAGTGGAGCTCTGGCTCAAGTGGTAAGTAAAGTGCTATCCCTGAGTGAAACAACAGGAACAGTGCCCAGGCTCAGAGTTCAAGCCCTAGGAAAGAATGGAGATTGAAAGGGTCAGTCAGGCTTCAGGCATGAGGTCTGAAAAGTTTCTAAATCTATTTCTACATAATAGTATAGTTTCTTTAAAGAAAAATGCCTCACCTAAATTTAAAAGAATATAGTCTACATGACCAAATGATTAACTACTGTATTAGAATTTATTATTTAAGCACAAACAATATATTGAGCAATTAATATTCAGAATTATTTAACTGGATATCACACTGTAGACATATATCACATAATATCTGCCCCTGTTAGAGACTATCACATGTACTCATATTCTCATAATTTTATGGACTCTCATTTTTCCAAATCTATGTGTATATTTTCATTCTCATTTAACATCTATATCCATATCAGCACTTAACTATGCACGTAATTTCTATTTCCTTCTCACTTGCTATTTCTTTACCCATTTTATTTAGTAGTGCTACCATCTGCCTTAATCCTCAAATTGTTTTCTGCCCTATATTCTACATATATTTCTCTGAAACCTACAAGTGGAACTGTATCATCTACTACTTGTTTTCAGTTTTCATTACTTTCATCTGAATTTACTTCAACTGAGACTATACTACCTTCTATAAACATCTCTTCATTACAAACCTTCCCTCAAGTTAGGTAAAACTCCTACATCCTACCTTGCCTTCTTGTCTTGGTCAAGTTTACTCTCAAGTGCCGTATTTATCCTTTTGTCCTTTTTTGCCCCTCATGTGAAGATGATTATCCTGTTAACCTCCACTAAGACATTTTTGTCCCAGTGTCAGGAGCTATATACTCTATAAGTCCTAAATGAAAAACTCAGAACTCCCCAAAATAACAATCTAATTTTATTTCAGAATCTTCTGTGAGCTTAATTTATCCAAATAGCCTGAAAGAGAAGAGTGCTAACAAGGCAAGTCGAAGTTCTCCAGTTTTCTCTACATTTTCTTCCCTGGGCACATATTCTCTCTTGTATTTTTTAGTGCATGGTTCATTCAATGTATATATATTTTCATGGTACCGGTTTATACTTCACCCCTCATAGAGTGCAGGATAGAAAAGATAAAGCATTGTTGAACTAGGTTGGTGTTTTTAAAAGTTTATAATCTACTAGTTGGTCACTGAATCAATTAATGGATATAATGAACATTGTTAAGATAAAATTGAATAAAAGACAAATGGCATACACAATAAGAGTAAACCATTGAAGAAACACTGTTTTGATACAAACACACACACACACACACCCAGAACATGGGAATTAAGTCATAATGCAATGCATATTTTTTATTGTTGGTTATGATAAAAATTTATGAATGTCACTTAGCCTGAAACATATAAGAATCCTTTCTAAATGTTTACAATCTGAATTACATTGAAGATTTAGTTTAAATGCAAACTACATTAAAACATTTAGTTGAAATACTTTAAGATAAAACATCTATTAAAATAAACAATTACTTAGCTATTCAGGAGGCTGAGATCTGAGGATCACAGTTCAAAGCCAGTCTGGGCAAGAAAGTCTGTGACAGGCTCTTATCTCCAATAAACCACCAGAAAACTGGAATTGGTGCTGTGGCTCAAGTGATAGAGAGCCAGTCTTGAGCTGAAGAGCTCAGGCCCCACACTGACAAAAATTTTTAAAAATTTAAAAATATCAAAACACCACCAAAATATTTTTTCTTAAGTGTTAGTACTGAAATGAAACTTACAGACAAAGGCTTTAGAGTAAGAAAAAATTCAGAGATCATCTAATCCAAATATATATCACTTCTTAACATTATAAAAAATATCTGGTCCACAGAAATGAAATAATTTCATTTTATCCAATTAATATGAATTTACTAAGCATCTACTGTATGCCAGCTTCTAGGAAAAGAGCTGTAGACATAAAAGGAAGGTGCCTTCAAAGATTGGGAACATGAAAGAAACATCTCTTCTAATTTAAGGTAGAAATAGACAAGGAAATATTTATAGCAACTACTGAAATCAATATTATTTGCCAAGTGTTAGGTTACAAGAAAACAACTAACTCAATATGGGTCAGGTGGCAGAGATGATACTTCTTAGTCTTAAAAAAAAGAGAAGTTACCCAGGTAAAAAAGGAAGAAACAAAATATACAAAGACACCATATTTATATACCATAAAATGTAACACATTCAGGAAAGCACGGTTTGAGTTTGTATGACTAGAATACAGAAATCATTCTGATAAGGAACAGTGGCAAAATACCTAGCATTTATATTTATCTTAATCTTCAACCCATCTCTAAGGGTAGGCACTATTAATGTACCCATTTTGTAGAAAACAGAGGCACGTGAGGATTAAATGAGTTCAATGAAGTTTAAGTTGTGAAGCTAAGATGTAAATCAACAAAGTCTAACTCTGAAGCAGATAGTCAATACCAAGAAAATAGGCAAGAACCAAATGATGAAGGACCACTCTAAGACATTAGATGCTAAGCTACAGGTAATTCACAGTCAGTAAAAGATTTTAAGCAAGAGTAACATTCAGATTTCTTTTCTGACAGCTAAGAGGATGGATTGAAAGGATAAGGAAGTAGTGAGAAAGAACTAGTTTTACAATAATCCAGGTAAGAAAAAAATAACAGATGAGCTGGACAGGTCAATATTGGCACTAGAACCCACGAATCTACGAATCACCATGGTCACATTCTTGTTTCATTATCTCTAAGAACCTCCCATTTTTCCTCCTAAGCCCACCATTCTAACAGCTCATTAAATGCAACCTCAAAGACAACAACCTTAATTCCTTTAAGTCCTTTTATTAAACAAAACCTAATCACTACATGCACTGAGTACATGATAGTGACTAACAGAAATCTAGTCAAAAGACAATGGAAAAGTCAATTGCTACTTACAGTACTTGTCTTACATTTTTCCTCTATACTTTATTCCTGGAACTTTCATGTTCAATAGTCAATTTGAAATCAATATTCTGTCTAGACATAACTGTTACAACCTAATAGAATAAAATATATGCAAAGGAAGCCTAATGTGGGCCCATAGTAGCAGTAAATATGTTCTCAGGTGGTCAAAGTTTGGCTTCAACAGAGATGATGAATGAATAATAGTATGAGACACAGACTTTTGAAAAGCATTAAAGAGTTAAGGAAAACCCTGAATACATAAAAAAAGAAAAGTTCAATCGAAGTTCACTGATTTCCAAAGAACACTACTCCCTCCCCCTACCCCAAATGTTTATGTTTGGTAGTCTAGAAACCAGCAAGCAAAACAACAGTAGAAAAAGATAGTGTGCTCAGATTCCACTTTCAGTCTTTTTTCACTTAAACCATGAGTAAATCTTCTTAAGGTACCTTTGATGTTTACCAATAAACTGGGTCCCACAATCAAGTCATTCTACAGTAAAGCATAAAAAGAGGGAAGGAGTAAACAAAGGAGAAAAAAATGAAAAAAGGTCTATAATGAAAGATAACAGAAGAAACAATGAGTTTGACAACATAAAGAGTAATGGTGTACCAGGCACTGATGGCTTACACCTATAATCCTAGCCAAGGATGATGGTTTAAACCCAGCATGGACAAGAAAGTCTATTGTGATACTCTTATCTCTAATTAACCACTAAAAGCCAGAAGTGGAGCTATGGTTCAAGTGGTAAAGTACTAGCTTTGAACAAAAAAGCTCAGGGACAGTGCCAGGCCTTGAGTTCAAGCCAGCCACACAACCAGCACCAAAACAAAACAAAACCAAAAAAAGAATGATGATATATCAATGATCCCAATATCAAATGTTGATCTGGAATCATTTGATATTTGTTATTAAATGCTGTCAACCTTACCTAACTAGAATCTGAGGTAACACTAGGAAAGACAAGTGTCAATATAAGCAAGCATGAAAGAATAAATTCATCCGCTGATTTATAAAAAAAATCAAAGATGAGGAAAAAAAGAGTACTTATAAGAATAATGCAATAGGGCTGGGAAGTTGGCTCAGTGGTAGAGCGCTTGCCTTGCATGCCTGAGGCCTTGGGTTCGATTCCTCAGCACCACATAAGCAAAAAAAGAAAAAAGCCGGAAGTGGTGCTGTGGCTCAAGTGGTAGAGCGCTAGCCTTGAGCTGAAGAGCTGAGGGACAGCGC
>NW_012270425.1:7864-8738 GCF_000151885.1 Dipodomys ordii
CCCCTCCGCCGCAGCCCCGCCGCGCCGCCGCGCTCCCGGCACCTACCTGAAGAACAAGAGATAAGAAAGACGGCAAACGCCAACTTTGCAGCAGCTCCCATTTTCCCGAGGCGCCGGGGAAAGCCGTAGGAAGTTCTCGCTAGATATCCAGTTCCCTAGGTCTTCCTTGGAAACAAACCTCCTGGTGTAAAATCAACCGTCATAAAACATATTCGGAAGCCCCGAGGGGGGGAAAAAAGGAAAAAAAAATAAAAAAAAACCAAAACAAAACGTTCGCGGGTTTAAAGAGGGGGGAAAAAAACCACAACAATAAAAAGGTACCACGGAGGAAACCCGCCACACACACGCACCACACACGGAACCGAACAACGAAAGCCAACAACAACAAAAGCGGGTTTAAATCACTGTCAGAAGCACTGTCAGCTCCGCTCGCCTCCCGGTTCTCCGGGAACAAAACGCCTGGCCGAGGCGACCCAGAGGCGGCGGCGGCGGCGGCGTCCGCTGCCGCCCGGACAGTCCGGGAACCGAGCTGGGTCCGACGTCCGGACCGACCTTCAACCCGGACGCCCAAAGTCCGCGGACCACTGGCAACCGAGTTCGCGACGGCGGCGGCCGAAGCGGCAGTGGCGCGGGGAAAAGGGCGGCGGGCGGCAGCGGCGATGGCAACTGCAGGCGGCGGCCAAGTTCTGGTCCAGGCTCTGGCTCCAGCTCCGGGGCTCCGGGCTCGGCCGCGTTTTCGGTCTCCTGGCCTCCGCCGGCCCCGCCCCCTTCACTTCCGGTTCCGGCCCGAAACTGGAAGCCAGGCACAGCGGAGGAACGCTCGGCGGCGACGGCGGCGGCGGTGGCGGTGGCGGCGGCGGCAGTGGCGACGGCG
>NW_012270426.1:0-640 GCF_000151885.1 Dipodomys ordii
CGCCGCGGGGGAGGCGGGCCGCGCGCCGCGGTAAACCCCCCCCCCCTTCCTCGAGCGGGGTTGGTAGACGTGTCCGGCTCGTTCTCTCTTAAAGGGGCCGCCGCTGTACACGGCCTGGCCACCCAGCCTTGCAAGTTGAGTGGTGCGCGGCTGGAGAACGGGGTTGCAAGCCGCCGTTGCGGCTCAGGACCCCAGCTTCGAGTGACAACAGGCCCCTTGTCCTACACACCCACAGCCCCCGTCCCCAGCGCGATCCGCGCCGCTGCCGTCTGCCACCTGCGCGCCACGCCTGCCCCGACCCCCTCGTACCCCAGGGGACCCCGCTGGAGCCGGGACACCCGCCGCTGTCATCACGCCTGTCCGAAAACGACCTGCGGGGCGCGCGCCCGTGCGTCCTGCCAACCGCGTCCGGACTTCGGACTTCGGACGTGGAGACGCGTCCCGGGCCAGCTGAGCAGAGTTGAACCTCTCCTAGCCAAGGAGACACGGGTCGGCTCTCCAGCGCCCAGAGGAGGGCTCCTGGGCACTGGCCAGGACGGATCTATCCTGAACTCCATCAAGCTCCTAGTGATCCAAGGGCCAGGTTAAATGCGTGTGCACCTTGGCCCGTCGAGTGCTGTGCTCTGGGAAGAGCAGCTAA
>NW_012270426.1:3982-7194 GCF_000151885.1 Dipodomys ordii
AAAAAAAAAAAAAATCCAGCTATCTACATTTTTAAATAAATTCACTGTTAAATATTGACAACTGATTCATAATTTAATGTATAGACCCATTTTTAATAGCAGTCTGTGATTTCGTTTCTGCTTCTGATTCTACACTTTTAATAGAGACACCTCCCCAAAGGAACAAGTGATTTTTCAAGGTCACAATAATTAACTAAGCTTAAACTCAATATTTTTCATGCCTAAAGAATTCAAAGTGTTTCTTTTTTTTTGGTCCGGTCGTGGGGCCTGAACTCTGGGACTGAGCACTGTCCCTCAGCTCTTCAGCTCAAGGCTAGCACTCTACCACTTGAGCCACAGCACCACTTCCGGCTTTTTCTTTTTGCTTATGTGGTGCTGAGGAATCGAGCCCAGGGCCTCAGGCATGCAAGGCAAGCGCTCTACCACTGAGCCACCTTCCCAGCCCCTCAAAGTATTTCATGTAAAATGTTATCTGGCAATATTTACTGTGAAACACAAGTTTATTACTATAGACTTTGTTAGATAAGCACTTAATTTAAACCCAAATGTCATATGAAGATTAGTGAGATATTTTTCCAGTCCCTTAACTTCACTGCACAATTTGGGGTGGGGATAAAGAGATATGGTCTATCTCTCAACAGTACACACCAGTAAGTAGAATTATTCTAATTAATTCTAATGAAATGGTATTCTATTGTAGTTATTTTTACAATTATTATCACTGGGTTTTTTTTCACCTAACCTAGAGATTTCTGACTAAGGTCTTAAATCATCTTCAAGAAGAAATCATACAGAAAAAAATAATGATTTCTCTGGACTCATTTATCATATTATATCCTCTCTAGAACCTAGCCCCCAAAAATAAGAGAGCTCTGAAAGCGAAATGATTTGTGTTATTGTCTAGTTTTCACAAAGATTCATCATTGCCACCCTTGCTAGAAACCTGTAATGACTATTTTCACTTTCTTCTTTAATTCCTTTACCCTCAGTCATTAAATCAAATGAACTCCAGCTATAAGAAATCAATGTGGGGCTGGGAAGTTGGCTCAGTGGTAGAGTGCTTGCCTTGCATGCATGAGACCCTGGGTTCGAGTTCTCAGCACCACATAAGCAGAAAAAAGCCAGAAGTAGTGCTGTGGCTCAAGTGGTAGGGCACTAGCCTTGAGCTGAAGAGCTGAGGGACAGTACCCAGGCCCAGAGTTCAGCCCCTACAACTGGCAAAAAAGAAAAGAAAAGAAAAGAAATCAATGAATTGTAATCCTAGTTACTCCTGAGACAGAGATGAGGAAGATTGTTGTCTGAAGCCAGCCTGAGAAAGAAGTAAGAACTCCAACTCAACAAACAAGCTGGGGATAGGGGCCAACATTTGTAATCTCAGCTAGATAGAAGGAATGTATTCTGAGAATGGTCCCAGCAAAAAGCACAAGACCCTATCTAAAAAAAGAACAAAAACAAAAAACTAAAGCCAGGCCCTGGTGGCTCAACGCTTGTAATCCTAGATACTCAGGAGGCTGAGATCTGAGGATCACAGTTCAAAGCCAATCCAAGCAGGAAAGTCTGTGCAATTCTTATCTCCAGTAAACCACCAGAAAACCAGAAGTGGTGCTGTGGCTCTAGCCTTGAGCTGAAGAGCTGAGGGATAGCGCTCAGGCCCTGAGTTCAAGCCCCACAACTGACAAAAAAATAAAAGCAAAAAGGACTGGGAACATGCATGGCTCACGTGGTGAGTGCTAGGTCCTGAGTTAAATCATAGTACTGTCAAAAAAAATTCATTTAGATTTTCCTTCCAATCATTTCAAAAACCTCCATCAGGTTTTAAGATGTTTTAAAATGTGGCTAACATGTCACATTAATTAATCAACTAATTAATAAAAATGTCTTCACATTGATGCAGCAAAACCTTCCTATAAAGAAACTCCTGTGTGCATGTAAGATTTTATCAAAAAGAAACAAACTTCTAGGAAGTTTATATAGGATAGATATGCCCAAGCATATTTTGAAGTTGCTCTTCAATTTGTAAAATAGGTAAAATTATTGCCAAAAAATTGTAAAGCCACCTTACCCTTTCTATCAGCATGATAATTGGTGAAAATGCAGAATTCATGAAATTGTAAATGTCAACTTGAAATACATATTTCAGAATCCAAAAGCCTGTTGTGTCATCTGTTGATTTACAAATAAAAAAAATAACAGGTTAAAATTTGCTATGTAAATTCTGAGTTACATAGAGAAGGAAGGAATAATCCATTACTTACCTTTCTGGAGAATGAGGTTTTGCAAAGACAAAGAGTTATCAAAGGAAGCTGCCTGGCTGCTTTGGAGAGTATTTTCCACAGATGTGTCTGTCTCCCTCTGCTCAGGCCCTTCAGGGTCTACCGATGATGTTGACTGTGCAGCATTTTTAGAAGATGAGGTTTGGTCATGTGTTTTTTCAGGTATTCTCACAGGTAAGCCTATTTCAGAGATTATATCTGTAAATACATAAAGGAAATGTCCTTCTTAAATAACTTGCTTTATGCAGGCATCCCTTTGGTTTTCTAGGAGGTCATTCTTGAACCGTTGTCTTCCTCTGTGAGGAAGAATTCACAACAGCTTCATTGGAGCCTATATTAGTTTCTGTTGTGGTGCAATAAATCACCACAGCTTGCTGCCATGGTTCATAGAAAGTTACTTTTTTCACAAGTGTGGAGGTAAAAATCCTACACATACCAGGATAGTTGCAGAACCACATTTCTACTGGAGCCCTAAAGGAGAATTCTTGTCCACCTTGCCTTTTCTACCTTCTAGAAGCCTCCTACATTTGTAGCCTTCATCTCAGGATCTTTAAGCATATTTGCAAAGTCCTTTATTAATATATATAATTTTATTGACTTATATTTTGAACAATATCATTCCTTCCTTTGCTTTCCCCCAATTGCCCCCCCTATCAATGCCCACAAGTTACATAGATCATGTTTGGCATAGTGTATACAGAATAGCATGATGTAAAGTCCAGACCCTGGCACTGTGGAGGGACCTTTATTCAACCTACAACCTAACCTTTCCTTTATTCCTTGGCCAAGAAACAATTACAAAAATGGTATAGGATTCTATTCAGTTTTCCACTTTTTTATCTTTTTTTTTTCTGTCAGTCATGGGGCCTGAACTCTGGGCCTGGGCACTGTGCCTCAACTCTTCACTCAAGGCTAGCGCTCTACCACTTGAGCCACAGC
>NW_012270427.1:0-1205 GCF_000151885.1 Dipodomys ordii
GACCCAAAAAAAAAAAAAAAAAGATCTGTGGAAGCTAGAAAATAAAGTACTGACAGAAAATGCTTCATAGCTTTCCAAATGTTGCTTTAGTGAAGGGTTCAGTGGGAATGCCTGAGAGATTCATGATGAAGGTGACCTGTTTGGGCCCCCCACCACACCAGTGAAAAATCTGTTTGCTTCACATAGAATAAAAAGCTGAAAAAATGATCAACTTCACCATAAAACAAGTTAATTTTGTCTAGACTTAGCATCCTCCAACATTAATCAGATACAAATTTTCACATTCAAAAAAGTAATTTCAGTGTTTGGTAGGTAAAATAAGTAGAAACTTCTCTGAACCCTCCTTTACTTTTCTATTTATATGCAGTGATAAAGCAGATTAAAGGAGACCTGACATTCCCTACGGGAAGTCGTGTAAATCCAAACATTATTTAATACTTGGATCACAAAGGAAGAGATTCTTCAGGTATGGAAAGGGAAGCTGGTGTTTCTCTGTATGGATCCTTTGTGTTTCCATCTGAGATTGTATATATAATTTGTTACCATTCCACTTGAGAAGTGAAATAAAACAGTTTGGATTGAAGAGAGAACCTTTAGACAGCATCTATATTCTGTTTTATAATTAGACTCCCATTTTATCAAATCATCTGTTTTTTGAGCCATTTTTGGTGTTTTGATGGCATGTCATAGAAATTGATTATGTGTAGCAGGTTCTGCGTTAGTGATTTTTTTCTTACCTTATTTGAAGTTATTGAACATAAAGTCTTATTGGCAAGTTGTTTCTTGGTTTAAGAATTTCTAAGGATAGGATGGGGATACATTATCAAATACATTTTAGGCTTAATGATCCTTATATCTGCATGGATCAACACAATTTCTTCATGAGTTTATTTTAAAATGTTTTCTAGAGGCATTGTTTTTATAGGTAAGTTATTGATTAGCTACCTTAGGCCATTTATTATAAAAATATAATTTAAAATTAATCTCAGATTAGGCTTTAGTAATAAGTTCTTTATTAACTATATTTTACAGATTTTCAGGTCATGGAGGAATAACAGTAATATTTTCAATTTTTTTTTGTTACTACTGGGGTTTGAATTCCAGGCCTCATGCTTG
Source organism: Dipodomys ordii (assembly GCF_000151885.1). NCBI lineage: Eukaryota > Metazoa > Chordata > Mammalia > Rodentia > Heteromyidae > Dipodomys > Dipodomys ordii. Next base: position 1,117 of record NW_012270427.1, read on the forward strand.
CTAGATAGGTGCTCTGTCACTCAAAACACACTCCAGTCTGGAACCTACCTCAGCTTATGATCCTCCTACTTATGCCTCTTGGGTAGTTG
>NW_012270427.1:1255-1688 GCF_000151885.1 Dipodomys ordii
TGCTTGCTAGATAGGTGCTCTGTCACTCAAAACACACTCCAGTCTGGAACCTACCTCAGCTTATGATCCTCCTACTTATGCCTCTTGGGTAGTTGGAATTACAAGCATGTCCCATTACACCTGGCTAAAGTTTTTATTTCTTAAATTTCTTTTTTTTTTTTTTTTGGGTCCGGTCGTGGGGCCTTAACTCTGGGCCTGGGCGCTGTCCCTCAGCTCTTCAGCTCAAGGCTAGTGCTCTACCACTTGAGCCACAGTGCCACTTCCGGCTTTTTTCTTTTTGGTGATTTATTGGAGATAAGAGTCTCACAGACTTTCCTGCCCATTGGCTCTGAATTGTGATCTTTAAATCTCAGCCTCCTAAGTTATAGGTGTGAACCACTGGCATTTGGTTCAATTTTTTTTTTACATTATTTAAGCATACAAAGGGGTTTCA
>NW_012270428.1:0-1277 GCF_000151885.1 Dipodomys ordii
GAGGGAGGGAGGGAGGGAGGGAGGGAAGGAAGGATAACTATAGACCAGTATCAGCAGTACTAGTTCAAAAGTTACTAGCAAACTAATCTAGACACATTATTAAAAGAATTACACACTGTATGGAGTGAATGCCAAGGCCAGTTGAACATACGAAAATGAATGTCAAACTCACTATAGGAATCAGAAAAAAGAAAGGAAAGGAAAAACAGAGAAAGGGAGAAAAAGAGAGGAGGGGGGAGGGAAAAGTAGAGGGAAGGGAATAAAGGGAACCACCCACTTTTGTTGGTATTTATTTAAAGAGGCAGGAGGGTACTGGTAGCTCACATTTGTAATTCTAGCTACTCAGAAGCTAATTTCAAAAATCAGGATTTGAAGCCAACTGGGACAGTAAAGTCCAGGAAGGAAAGTCCATGAGACTCAAATCTCTAACCACCAAAAAGCCACAAGCACCAATCTTGGGTGAAAAAGCTAAGGCCCTGAGTTTAAGATATGTTTATATCATTCCCCTCAAATTAAAAGCAATCTAAATGATGGACCAGAGGATAAAGTATATCCATATAATACTAGTGACGAAATTTTTTAATAAAGTAATACACCACATGGATAGAATAAGAACAAAAATGATCATCTCAAAAAAAACCTTTTTCCATGTAATTCTTAACCCTTTTTATATCAGAACACATAATTTAAAAGCAAGCAATCTTGATTTTTTTTTTTGGAGGCGGGGGTTGTGAGGCCTGAACTCTGGGCCTGGGCGCTGTCCCTCAGCTCTTCAGCTCAAGGCTAGTGCTCTACCACTTGAGCCATAGCTCTACTTCCAGCCTTTTCTGTTCATGTGGTGCTGAGGAATTGACCCCAGGGCTTCATGTATGCAAGGCAAGCACTCTACCAATGAGCCACCTTTCCAGCCCTCTTGATTTAAATATGTATTGCAACTCTAGTTTTTTAAAAGATGATGTTTTGCTATTATGTTTAACAATATTTAGTGATACTGGGGCTGGGAATGTGGCTTAGTGGTAGAATGCTTATCTAGTATGCATGAAGCCCTGGGTTTGATTCCTTAGTACCACATAAACAGAAAAAAAGCCAGAGGTGGCGCTGTGGCTCAAGTGGTAGAGCACTAGCCTTGAGCAAAAAGAAGCTCAGGTACAGTGCCCAGGCCCCGAGTTCAAGCCCCAAGACTAGCAAAAAAAAAAAAGTAGTATCTCTCTTTTATGAAAACCAAACATAAAGCCGGGCGCTGGTGGCTCACGCCTGTAATCCTAGCTACTCAGGAG
>NW_012270428.1:5642-6044 GCF_000151885.1 Dipodomys ordii
ATCAAACATATACATCTTCTCAAATATTTATCATTCTTTAGGGTCACATAAATGAAGTCTTATAGAATGAAGAAGTAGAGGACAGATATCCCAAATGTCACTAGGTCTCCCAAATAGAGCTGTGGAAGCCAGTCATCCACATTACATTTAAAATTCCTATTTTTAAAAAAATGCAGCCAGGCACCAGTGGCTCACGCCTGTAATCCTAGCTACTTAGGAGGCTGAGATCTGAGAATCACAGTTCAAAGCCATCCTAGGCAGGAAAGTCCATGAGACTCTTATCTCCAATAAACCACCAGAAAACTGGAAGTGGAACTGTGGTTCAAGTGGTAGGGCATTAGCCTTGAGTTGAAAGAGCTGAGGGACAGCACCCAGGCCCAGAGTTCAAGCCCTATGACTGAC
>NW_012270429.1:0-1702 GCF_000151885.1 Dipodomys ordii
CCAGGCGCCTCCGGGTCCTAGAACCGCGAGTCCCCGCCAGGCAGGAACCGGGGCCCGGGTGGCGCGGGGGAAGGGGTGGGCAGGCAGGGGGATTGGCAGCGGATGGGCGAAAGGGGGTCGAGGGCTTGGGGGTGCTGCAAGATCGCGCACAAATGCGGGGTGCGGCTTGGAGATCCCAAGTGGGAGACGTGGGGGCGCGATGGCTGCGTCCCCTTCTTGGGGCTCTGCCGGCTGAGAAGGTGGGGAGCCCCCTTCCAGGTCTCCCCACCTCTTATGTCTCTCCTCTGTTTAGCACCGAGATGAGCTAAGGACCAGAGGGAAACATCTGCAAACATGAACCCTCCCCACAACCTATTGGGAGGTGGGCAAAGAGCCATACCTGTCCCACTTCAACCAGCGGTACCTGTGTCTGCACCCACAGTGGCTTTAGAATGGGGACATCTATGGAACAGGGCAGGCTAAAAAACTGCAGACCGCAGAGAGAGAGTGGGGGGGGGGGAATCCTCTTAGCAGTGTCACCAAATGGGACCCAGGGTGGCCTCTGTCCTTCAAGAAGAATCATCTCTGATGCCTGCTAATTACAGAAAGACTTGCAAGCTTTTCTCTCCTTCATCCTGACAATGACCCGCAAAGGTAGGTACGGATGTTCTCGTTTTAGAATTGGGGAACCAGGGCTCAGAGTGGTAAAATGACTTGCCCAAGGCACATGGCCAATATAGGGCAGACACAAGCCTCCTCTCTGCCCACCTCCAAAATATACAGTCTTGTTGGAGTTACTGTCCTGGTCCCCCCCCCTGCTCCTTTTATCTTAGTGAAGAGGAGGTAGGCCCTCCGTGCTGGGGCTGGCTCCATCTCCAGCCTGAATTTGACTTTTTCAGTTGCCTCTTCCCCATTTAATTTGTGAGAATCCCCTCAAATTGTCCTATTCCCACTCTACCCACGGAGTGAGCCATGCACTGTCCCCAGGCCAGATTAGGCCTGGGGCTGGCCATAAGTGATCCCTCCTGATAGTGCCCCTCCTCCCTCGGTCCTGGAAGTCACAACCACTGTCTAGCAGCACTCTGGTAGGAATGGGGGAGGGGGGAAGGGGAAAAACTATCTTATTTTGAGGAAGACCCTGTAGTGAGCCAGCCCTTTCCCCCAAGGCTGACCCCATTTATGCCTTTCCTCTGCCAAGGTTACTAGCACCCCCAGGTGATGAGTGATGAGCAAAGTCGTCTCTATTTCTTGTTCCAGCCAGGGACCTCCAAGGTGGGTCAAGGTGGGATTCTCCTTGAGCCTGCTGGGAAGAGGATCCAGTTCTTGCCTTTTGCCATACCCCCATCCAGAAAAGACCAGAGCTTTGCCCTTGGATCCTTGTCCTTGAAAGGAGTTGGAACCTCTTTTTCCTTCCCTTCCCTTTCATTTTATTTCTTAATCTTTTTTGCTTGTTGTTTAATCTAGTTCCTGACCAGGCAGCAGTAGCTCATACCTATAATCCTAGCTACTCAGGAGGCTGAGGTGTAAGAATGGAAGTTCAAAGTCAGTCTAGGCAGGACTCTCCTCTCCAATTATCATAAAGCCGGAAGTAGAGCTGTGGCTTCAGTGGTAGAGTTGTCAGCCTCGGGGCTGGGAAGGTGGCTCAGTGGTAGAGCACTTGCCTTGCATGCCTGAGGCCCTGGGTTCGATTCCTCAGCACCACATAAGCAAAAAGAAAAAAAGC
>NW_012270429.1:3367-5127 GCF_000151885.1 Dipodomys ordii
TATATATATATATAGCTGGCTCATTGGAATAAGAGCCACCCAGACTTTTCTGCCCTGGCTGGCTTTGAACCCCATTCTGGTTAAAAGCCAGCCCAAGCAGGAAAGCCCATGAGACTCTGGTCTCCAATTAACCACCAAAAAAGCCAGAAGTGGAAAACAAAAAAGCCAGAAGTGGACCTGTGGATCAAGTAGTAGAGTACTAGCCTTGAATAAAAAGCTAAGAAATAGTGCCCAGGCCCTGAGTTCAAGTCCCAATACTGGTATATGTGCATGTACACGCATGTGCACACACACACACAAAGATTCGAGCAGGAGACCCAGTTTGTCTTCTAGGCCTGATCAAGACTCTACCCCAAATCCAAAAGCTTTCTTCCAGTAGGAGCCTCCTACGTTGGCAAGATCTGAGGTGAAAGATCAAGAATTCATGGGATAATTTCCACCATCTTTCCTGGTTCCCAAGGCTGGGCCTTATTCTTTCTGATCTACTCCAAGACTAGAGACAAACCATGTGTCCAGACATAGGGGATTAGTGAAATTTGTAATGTCTGACAGAATTTTCCGTGAAGATGGACATGTTCTCTACTTGTGCTGTCTAATATGGACAGTAGCCACTGGCCAGTCACAGCTACTGAGCACCCCAAATGTCAATCAAGTACCAGTCATGAGTGAAAAGGCCAAATGAGGTAAGCGCAGGTGGCTCATATCTGTAATCCTAGCTATTCAGGAGTCTGAGATCTGAGGACTGTAGTTTAAAACCAACCTGGATAGAAAAGTCCATGAGACTCTTATCTCTAGTTAGCCATCAAAAAGCCAGAAGTGGAGCTGTGGCTCAAGTGATAGAATGCTCACCTTGAGCAAAAAAAAAGATCAGGGACAGTACCCAAGCCCTAGTTCATGCCCCAGGATTGACACCCCCCCCAAAAAAAGGAAAAAAGCCAAATGAGAGAACACCTGGTACTGAATTCAAGCCCCTGTAGTGTACAAAGTAAAATAAAATAACTAACAAAACCAGGGCTAGAGGCATGTCTCAGTGGTAGTCACCTGCCCCTAGTAGGTGAGAGTTCAAACTCCAGTATCAAAAACTCACTGATGCCAGGTGCTGGTGGCTCACACCTGTAATCCTAGCTACTCAGGAGGCTGAGATTTGAGAGGATCATGGTTCAAAGCTAGCCCAGACAGGAAAGTCCATGAAACTCTTATCTCCAATAAACCCCCAGAAAACCAGAAGTGGTGCTGAGGCTCAAGTGATAGAGCACTAGCCTTGAGCTGAAGAGCTGAGAGATAGCACCCAGGCCCGGAGTTCAAGCCCCATAACCAACCAAAAAAAAAATTCTGATAATAACAATAACAATAATAGTAATAGTTTTACTTAATTTTGAGTTCAATTTAAGATCTAGATAGGAGTATAAGGAAGGCTTCCCAGTGAATTTATCATTTGATTATTGAACCATGTGCATCTGTTACCTATTCAAAAACTTAAAACTGGGCACAGGTGGCTCATACCTGTAATCCTAGTTACTCAGGAGGCTGAGATCTGAGGGTTTGAAACCAGCCTGGGGAAGGAAAGTCTGTGAGACTCCTGCCTCCACTAAACTACCAAGAAAGCCAGAAGTGGAGCTGTGGTTCAAGTGGTAGAGTGCTAGCCTTAAGCAAAAGAAGTTCAGGGACAGGGCTGGGAAGGTGGCTCAGTGGTAGAGTGCTTGCCTTGCATGCATGAGGCCCTGGGTTTGATTCCTCAGCACCACATAAGCAGAAAAAGC
>NW_012270430.1:0-2766 GCF_000151885.1 Dipodomys ordii
GAGGGGGAGGAGGGGGAGGAGGAGGGGAGGGGGAAGAAGGGGAGGAGAAGGAGGGGGAGCCCCAGGAGGCCAGAGCATTGGCCTGCTTAGGGAGGAATGGCTGCCCACCTGGGCAGGCGGCACTCAGGCTAAAAGACAAGGCTGGTTAGGTGGAGTCAGGAGCCCTTTTGGAATAAACAACCTGCCCCACAGTCCTGGCCTGAGGGGAGGGGGGGCGGGTGTCAACTGGGGCCCCCGCCCGGCACCCCTGCACCTCTTTGGCTCAGTGCCCTCTAGTCTAGGCTCCCAGGAGCTGCGGTGGCCAGGCCTGGCAAGTGGGAGGGCTCCCCAGCTGGGGGGGGCACGGGGGGCTGTGGGGGGCAGGGGTGTGCCCTAGGGGGTTACTGAGCCCCGTCTCACCTCTCTCTGGCTGGCTTTTGTACATGGAAGGCAGCCTGCAAATGGGGGGGTGGTGCTGGGAGGCTGCTGATGGAGAAGGCACCCCCAGAAGGTGTGCTGCCTGGTCAGTGAGCCCCCAGGGACCAGGGCAGCCCCCAGATGGACAGGACAAGCTGGGCAGGCCCAGGCACCAGCGAGGCCAGGCTAGGAGAGGTCCCCCCCGCCCACTTCGTGACCCCTTGGCTGTGTTTTTGAGCTGCCTGCCACCAAAGTCAGGCCAGGCCACCCAGGTAGACTCTAACCCTGGGCCAGTGGGGCTGCGGGGCTGCGGCCTTCCCCGGAGGGGCCCCCAATTCCAGTATCTCCACCTGCTGGACTGAGCGGCCACGTTCACACAATTTGTTCAGAAATTACGGAGCTCATACCTACTGTGTGCTGCACTCATGGGCCCTGGGGACTGCTGGGCACACTCCTGCCCCTGTGGATGGTGGAGGAGACAGTGCCCGGTGGCCAGCACATGGCTGAGCACCTACACGTATGAGGACCACCGCTGCAGGCCGAGGCCTAGTGTGCTCTGCAGTCACTGCAGGGAGAATTGTTGACAGACAAGGACACCAGACACCGAGCGGCCAGATGACAGCTTACACACCGCGCGGTAGCCAGTGAGCAGGGCGAGTGTGAACAGGGACAGTGCCTGGCGGGTGGTTTTGACACACAGGAGATGTTCAGATAACCCCCTTAGTATGCGGTGAGCGGCAAGCCCCGAGGTACCCGCCAGTGCCCCGCCTCCGCAGAGGAGCAAGATGGTCCCGGAAGAGCAGAGGAGTCTGTACAGCACTAACACCTGCGGCTGTTCCCCATCTCCCTGTCGGAGCCCCTGTGTGCCCTGCAGGTGCCGGCAGCGTCCAGGGAGCCCAGAGCGCCCACAATTTCCAGCAGCAGCAGGACCATGAAGAAGAGGAAGACAAGGCAGATTCAAAAGCCTGCAAAGGTTAAAATAAATTAACTTGTACCACGGACCCTTGGTAGACAGGGTGGAACCAAGGTCCTCATTTGCATAAAAGGAGGATCTGCATTGGCTGGGGCACACCTGCCCGGTCTTCTCATTTGCATAAAAGGAGGAGTCTCATTTTGAAGCCATTCCCGGATTACTTATCCAGCCCCATGAGCTCTAAGGGCTATGCACATTTTGCACAGGGATGTCTGGGGATCGATGGAGGGTGGAGGATGGAGGATGGAGGTGGCTGGGTGGAGGGTGGAGGGCTGCAGCGCCCCTGCATTGGCGCTCCGGCAGGCTGCAGTTCTCTGAGGTCCAGCAGGCCAAGCCTCAGGGCCACCTCAACACGGGTGGGCATTGCCAAGCTGTCACCGGATCGCTGGTTCCTTCGGGTCTGGCTGGCAGCTCCCTCAGAGGGACGTGGTCCTGCGGTGGGGGCAGGGACAATCTGATGGCCTCAGGCTGCAGTTTCTTGGCAGCCTGGCTGCACTCCAGGCCTGGGCTGGACCTCCAGGAGGGGTTCACTGGCCCAGTGGGGAGATGGCTCCAGAGTGGGTTCACGAAGCCACCGGAGCTCAGGGCAGTTGTGTAAAGGACACAGTGGTGTGCGAGGCCGGGATGGAGTTGTGTCCTTATGGCCCAGGCTGCAGGACGTCACCCTTTGCTCCCTCTGGCCAGACGCAGCGTGGCCGGTGGCCCATGGGCTGGCAGAATCGGTGGAGGGGGCACCTTCCCGCTCTCCCCGCTCTCCCCACTCTGGCCGGGCAGGCTCTCCCCCACCCCTACCCAGCTCAGGGGGACAGGAGTGGGGGGCACGAAGGTAAATAAAAACGGCCACTGTGCAGGAACTACAGCCCAGGCCGCTGGAGCGCCAGACCAGGCACATTCCCCACGAGGAAAGGGCTTTCTCACCAGTCCCATGCCATAGGTAGGGAAACTGAGGCCCACAGCAAGATGGTGTCTGAGCTGGGATTTGAGCCAAGGTTACCAGCAGGTCATCTCAGAGGGCGGGGTAAGGACGCCGAGGGTCTGCGACTGTGTGTTCCCTTCCCTTCCCTGTCGTCTGTGTGTGAGACGATGTTCTTTCTCTGAATGAAATGTTTAGTTTGGGGTGCTGGGGTCTGAACTGGGGGCCTCCCACTTGCCCGGCACAGGCATCTCGGGGTCGGAGCGGCCCTGTGGCCCTGGGGTGAAGTTCGGGGAACTCCACTGGTTGAAAGTTTTTTTTTAAGATCTGTTTCTCACTTGGCCACGTGAGCAGGGGCGGAGCGCGCGCGGCCCTCGCTGCTGTTCCCAGCGCTGAGGCTAGAACTCAGGACCCGAGGCAAGCCGGGAGCCGCCTGCGCTGAGGCTAGAACTCAGGACCCGAGGCAAGCCGGGAGCCGCCTGCG
>NW_012270430.1:5861-8474 GCF_000151885.1 Dipodomys ordii
CTTCCTTCCTTCCTTCCTTCCTTCCTTCCTTCCTTCCTTCCTTCCTTCCTTCCTTCTTTCCTTCCTTCCTTCCTTCCTTCTTTCTTTCCTTCCTTCCTTCCTTCTTTCTTTCCTTCCTTCCTGCCTTCTTTCTTTCTTTCTTTCCTTCCTTCCTTCCTTCCCTCCCTCCTTCTCTCTCTTTCTGTGAGGTACGGGGGATTGAATTCAAGACCTGCTCTGCCACTTGAGTACCTTTGTGTGTGTGTGTGTGTGTGCGTGTGTGTGTGTGTGTGCACACGCGCGTGCCTTAGTGTGTGGCATTTTTGTCCAGGGCCAGACTCAGACCACGACTCTCCTCCCAGAATAGCTGGGATTACATGTGACCCACTGTGCCCAGCCTGTATACATTAAAACGCAAACGTCTCACAGTTGTGCCCAGCCTGTATACATTAAAACGCAAACGTCTCACAGTTGGTCAGAGCGCTTTTCTCCAACTTCTTCGCGGCGCTGGACAGAAACTGCGTGTGTCGAGCCCCGGGCGGGTGAGACACAGACGCCGCGGCTTTGCTCCGCTGGGTCTTCCCATTTCCTGCACTGGCCAGGCGGGCTCCAAATTCACCCTGCGCCTCTCAGCCGCACCCTCCTGAGTAACCAGGTCTCCCTGACACCCACAGGAAGCACAAACACGGCGGAGGCTGGGCGGCGGCCGGCCAAGCTGCCCGGCCCCAGCTGCTGTGAGGAGGGGGCGGGGGGCCTCTCTGGGTGTCCCAGCTGAATGCATGAAGCCCCCACCCCGGCCCCCTTGGCCAGCACCCGGCTGGCAGACGGGGAGGGGGGGCTCCTCACCTGGCTGGGGAGGCGACCAGCCGCAGCTCCTCCCAGGGTTGCCCGGCAACCAGGTGCCAGCGTCCCCCGAGCCCACGCCGCACACCTGTGCCCAGCCCTGTTGGGTCTCCCTCAGAGCCGGGCGTCCCTGGAGCCTGCGCCTAATTCTCCGAAACTGCCAGCGCCGCGCCTCGGCCACAATGAACATCGTCCTCTCCAGGTGAGCGCCGCGCTGGGGGCTGGGGGCTGGGGGCCTGGGGTGGGGGGCGCAGGGGTGAAAGGTCGAGGGAGGCGGGGCTCCGGACCGCGGTGCCTCCCCTCTGGGGCTGGTATGTGGCAGGCAAAGCACGGGCGCCATTCCCCGACTTCCTCCCTCACCCCTCAAAAGCCGCTCTGCCTTGCCCCCCACTTCTGTGGAGCCCCCAACCCTCTCTACCCACCCCTCCCTCCAGGCTCCAGCCTCCACCACGCTGCAGCTAGGTTGCAGGCCCACATCCGATCCCATCCTTTAAAAACAGGCTGCTGGTGGGCACCGTGGCTCACGCCTGTAATCCTACCTGGGGGGGAGGGGAGCTGTGGCTGTGGCCTGCCCGGGTCCCCGCCCATTGGGGCCGCGTCACCTCCCGAGCTGCCCAGTGTCACTGGCCAGCCCCGGAGGCCCCGGGCTCCGCGGGGACAGCGGGTGTCGCTGGCCAGCCTGTCTCAGGCCCGGGGTCCGCAGGGACAGCCAGGTGAGGATCATGGAGAGCACAGTGGCCAATGCCGAGAAGCACTTCGGCCAGTTCTGCTCGCTGCTGGCCTCCTACACGCGCAAGACGGCCCGGCTGCGGGACACGGCTGACCAGCTGGTCAAGCAGCTCATTGACTTCGCCAACACCGAGAGCCCCGCGCTGCGGGCCACCGTGAGGGGCCTGGCGGAGGACCTGGCCAAGCTGCAGGACTACCGGCAGGCCGAGGTGCGTGGGGCCGGCAGCCTTTCCACGGGGGGGGGGGGGGCGGGGGCCTTTCCCGGGGGGGGGGGGGACGAGGTCTCCCAAGGCCGCCCCGAGGGACCAGCCAGCGGTGCTTGCTGCTCAGCTCTGCCTGGTGCTCCTCGGGGTGTGAAGTCTGGGGCCCCAGGGACCCTCCAGAGAGGCTGCGGCTCGGCCTTGGCCAGCTGCACTGGGGGTGCCTTGCAGGTGGAGCGGCTGGAGGCCAAGGTGGTCAGCCCGCTGCAGCAATATGGAGCCCGGATAAAGCAGACCCGGGTGAGCGGGGCGCTGTGGACAGGTGGTGGCGGCCCCCCCCAGCAGGGTCCCCGGCACATAACTGCCTCTTCTCCACAGGCAGAGATAAAGAAATGTAAACGTGTCCAAAACAATGAGATCAAACAGCTGCAGAAGCTGGAGAAACTGAGGCAGAGGTCACCCTCGGATCGGCAAATGATTGTATCCTTCCTGCCCCCCCCGTGCATGCTCCCTATGTTTTCAACACCCCATGTCCCCTGGGGGGGGAGGCTGCCAAGGGGCTGCCCAGCAGGCCACAGGGGTTCCCCTGGCTCCTTAACGGCCTCCCCAGTGCCAGGTGAGTGGCCGGGGTTCATCGGGGGCAGGCGGCATGGCAGGCGGGTAAGGAGACCGTGGGCAGAGCCCTAGCTGCACCTCTGGGGGGGGGGGCACAGGGGTTAGGAGAGCTGTGCGTCCAGCAAGCCACACGTGGGCTTTGGTTCTTCATCAGCGACACCCTGAGCCCGAGTTGGGGGGGAGGAGGGCCTCCGCGGTGCTGGGAAGCAGGCTCCTGACAGGAGAGCAAGGCTGGGGGGGGGCGGGG
>NW_012270431.1:0-528 GCF_000151885.1 Dipodomys ordii
CTTACAGAGAAACTTCTCTGAAGAGGAAATAAGAATGGCCAATAGACACGTGAAGAAATGCTCAACCTTTCTAGCCATAAAAGAAATGCAAATCAAAACAACATTGAGATTCTACAGTTAGAATGGCTATAATCAAGAAATCTAATTGTTAGGTTTTTAAAAAGAGGTAGCCGAGTAAAAATCACACCATGCATGTGGTATTCAGGTAAGGGGTAGGTTTATTCATTGTTCTGGCTGGCACCAGGCCATGTAGGCACTCGGCTTGGAAAGGCAGGGGAAAGAGGGTGTCTGTCCCTGGGCTAGGCCTTATATAGGGTAGGGATGGGGAAAAGTGTGCCCACATTGAATCCAGATGTGACCTCAGCAGATGCAGATGCAGATGTGACCTCTTCTAGGTGTGCCAATTGTCTAGGTAATGCAGATACTGAGCGGAGACTTTGCTGGGAGGAGGGTGGAGTCTGCTGGCCATCCAGGAGTGGACCTTACACTACTAACAGCAGATGCTGGAGGGGATGTGGACAGAAGGGA
>NW_012270431.1:7038-7660 GCF_000151885.1 Dipodomys ordii
CAAGGAAGAGGATATAAATTTCCAGATTGGACCTTTGGGTTAAATTTCCTGGGATTAAAATCTGCACATTTAATTTACTAGCTAAATGACTTTGAAAATTCAGTGTTTCCAAGCCTCAGATTATTCATTTATAAATTAGAGATAATTATATCTTTTCCTCATATAGAACTTATGAGAAATAAAAATACATAGAGGCCAGCATTGTGTCAGACCCAGTAGAGGTGTAGCTATATTAATTATTTCAATGAAGTTAGTGTTTTCTAAAAGCTTAGCTAATTACTTTCTTGCTTTCACTGAGAGAGAGTTTTTACAAAGTTCTTTATGTCTTTTCATACCTTTGACACAGTCTTTTTTCGAACCAGTTGAAATTCTATAGGTTATAGTTAAAATGAAAAAGCAAAAAACCATAGAAGCAATCAGAACAATCCTCTTACTAAATACTGAAGAGTAAAAGAAGGAAAGAGGCTATCATTTGCATTGATTAAGTTTTTTTATTTTTGGGTCCAGTCATGGGGCCTGAACTTTGGGCCTGGGCACTGTCCCTCAGCTCTTCAGCTCAAGGCTAGCACTCTACCACTTGAGCCACAGCGCCACTTCCGGCTTTTTTCTTTTTGTTTATGTG
>NW_012270432.1:0-387 GCF_000151885.1 Dipodomys ordii
ACAAAGGGCGGTTGTATTTCTGGCGATGCACCGCGTGGAGGACTCAGGTCCCCGCACGCCGCGCCCTCTCCGCAGGCTCCGGGGTAACGACCCGGGTGGTTCTCAGTGGGGAAACTGAGGCAGGGCCAGCGACACAGCTGGCTGGTCCAGGGTCGCAGAGCGAGCGTGGATGGAGTAGGGCAGGGCTTAGAGCCAGGCCTGGAGTGTGCGCAAACCGCGTCCTCCCGGGTCGGGCGGGGTGTGTGTGTGTCAGATCGACGGACAGACGGACGGAAGGTGCTGTCTGCCTTCCCCCCTCCCAGAGCCCCAGCCACTGGCACAATTCGCAGAAATCCCGAGAGCCGGGGGGCCCGCGGCCGCGCTGGCTGGGGCTCCCGAGTGGGCGGC
>NW_012270432.1:5942-8081 GCF_000151885.1 Dipodomys ordii
TGGACCAAGGTGCGCACGGCGTCGGGCCAGCGCCAGGACGCGCCCATCCTGGTGGCCAAGGACAACGTGGTGCGCGTGGCCAAGGGCTGGCAGGGCCGCGTGTCGCTGCCCGCTTACCCCGGGCACCGGACCAACGCCACGCTGCTGCTGGGCCCGCTGCGGGCCAGCGACTCCGGGCTCTACCGATGCCAGGTGGTGCGGGGCATCGACGACGAGCAGGACCTGGTGCCGCTGGAGGTGACCGGTCAGTGGGGCGCCGGGAGGCCGCGGCGGAGGGGGGGTGCGGAGCCCGGAGCCCAGGCTGGGGCGGGGCGGGGCACATCGGAGCTCCGCCCAACTCGAGGGAGGAGCTGATTGTGGGGCAGGGCGGGGGAGATTGGTGCTCCGACCAATGGGGAGCAAGAGAATTTCACTCAGTGGAGACCAAGAGCTGATTTGGAGGCTGGGCGGGGATATCCTAACTCCACCCAATCGGAGGGAGGAGCTGATTGTGGGTGGGACATGCCCTGTCCCCACCCACTCGGTGGGAGGAGAGGAGTCGGGAGGGGCGTGGCATAACTGGGACTCCACCCAATCAATGAGAGGAGCTCAGATGGATAGGTGCAGGGCATGCCCTGAACTCCACCCACTCAGTGGGAGGAGCTGAATCTTGGGCCTACCCACTCAATAGGAGGGCCTGAAGTCAGGAAGCCTTTGGCACAGTGTAGGCTCCACCCACCCGGTGGGAGGAGCTGGAGCCGGGAGAGGTGTGGTTCAACCATAAGCCCACCCACTTTGTGGGAGGAGTTAAGGCATGGAGTGGGACTGGGGTCGGGAAGGGTGGGACACAGGCTAAGCTACAGGCAATTCATTTAAATTCTTCTGATGAGGCCTGGGATGTAGCTCAGTGGCAAAGCGCTTGCCTAGCAAGTGCAATGTCCTGGGTTCGATTCCCAGTACCAAAAAAGAAAAGACCAAAAAAAAAAAAAATTCTGATGAGGACGTCTCCTAGGCGCTAGCCTGTGTTTAACACCTTTTTAATTTTATTTTTTCGTTTATGTGGTACTAAGGAATCAAACACAGGGCCTCATGCATGCTAGGCACTCTACCACTACGCCACCTTCCCAGCCCCTTAACCAAGGTCTGTCTCTAAATCCTGTTTTTGCTTGGGACTTAAAAAACATTATACTAGGGGCTGGGAAGGTGGCTCAGTGGTAGAGTGCTTGCCTTGCATGCCTGAGGCCCTGGGTTCAATTCCTCAGCACCACATAAGCAAAAACAAAAAAGCCGGAAGTGGCGCTGCGGCTCAAGTGGTAGAGCGCTAGCCTTGAGCTGAAGAGCTGAGGGACAGCGCCCAGGCCCAGAGTTCAGGCCCCACGACCGGACCTCCCCCCCCCCCGTGTGCGGCAGGTACCCCATCACCCAGTCGCGCCCCGGGTGCTACGGTGACCGCAGCAGCCTTCCCGGGGTCCGCAGCTACGGGAAGCGCGACCCGCAGGAGCTCTACGACGTCTACTGCTTCGCCCGGGAGCTGGGGGGTGAGCGGGGCGGGGGGCGGGGACCCGGGGGGGCGGGAGCGGGATCCCCGAGGCTCTGCCACCGGCCCCCATCTCGCCCCAAATCCCCATGCGGCTCCCCTGAGTGCTCCGCCCTCCCTCGTTGTCGGCCTGTCTGTCTGCCTGTCTGTCTGACTGCCTCTCTGCTTCTCTGCCTCCTGTCTGCCTACCTCTTTGTCTGTCCGCCTGTCTGCTTGTCTGTCTACTTGTCTGCCTGCCTGTCCGTCTGTCTGTCTTCCTGTCTGTCCGCCTGTCTGTCTGCCTCCTTTTGATTGTCAGCTTCTCTTTGTCTGCCTGTTTGTCTGCCTGTCTGTCTGTCTGTCTAACTTCCCATCTGTCTGACTTCCTGTCTGTCTGTTTGTCTGTCTGCCTGTCTCTCTGTCTGACCCCCCTTTGCCGGGGCCTGTGGGACGGGACCTCCATCCCGGGCTCTGTGGAGGCCCCCTGACCGCTCCCCGGCCCCTCTCCCCGCAGGCGAGGTCTTTTACGTGGGCCCCGCCCGCCGCCTGACCCTGGCAGGCGCCCGGGCCCAGTGCCGCCGCCAGGGCGCCGTGCTGGCCTCGGTGGGACAGCTGCACCTGGCCTGGCACGAGGGCCTGGACCA
>NW_012270433.1:0-1715 GCF_000151885.1 Dipodomys ordii
TTCTTTTTGCTTATGTGGTGCTGAGGAATCGAACCCAGGGCCTCATGCATGCAAGGCAAGCGCTCTACCACTGAGCCAACTTCCCAGCCCAGAATGTGAATATTTTTTAAACCACTTTTACTTTCTAGAACTGGAAGATCCTTCAGGGCCATTTTCATGATTTCATCACTCAGTCCTAATATCAGCAATTTCTACATAGTGCTATTGGATACTATGGGATGATTATATTTTTTATTCAACTTTAGTGTTCTCCAGTGCAATTATCTCTGAAGTTCCATTTTTGAAAGATTATATTTTTAACATAATTCTTTTAGTGTGTGTTGTACTAAAGTATATCCCTTTCTTGAAGCATCAATTTTAGGTCTTTCAAGAAATTGTGCCTAACTACCTTTTACAAAGCCAATGTTTGGTTGGAGCTGATTGTTACCACTTTCCTTAAAATTTAAGACCTTCTTATTGTTGCCACTGATGTCACCACTTTCCTGTCTCATATTAGTGATTTATGTGCCTCTCCTCATTCTTTCTCTCTTTCTCTCACCCCTCTCTTCTTATTTCCCTCTCTCCTTTCTCCTGTCTTCATTTCATACTTGATAAATGTTTTTTCACCTTACTTGTAATTTTTAATGAAAACTATTATATTCATTTTAGGATTTTAATTTTGTTTCTTTAAATTTCTTTTTTATTTCCTTTTTTGTTTTTCTTCCTCTTTAGTGTGGTAGAATTGTAAAAGACTAAGTTACTTACAATGCATCTGTTTTTATTTTAAATATATTTTATTGTAAAGATACTGTACAAAGGGGTTACAGTTATATGACCAAGGTAATGAGTTCATTTCCTATTGAGCACTGTTACCCCCTACTTTGTTTTTCCCCTACCATTCCTTTCCTCCCCACCTCCCCAATTCCTCTCCCTCCCCCTCCCCCTGCAAAGTTGTAAAGCTCATTTTCAACATACAATCTTGTACATCTATCTCATTGTTACAATGGATCACCCTGTATTCTTATTTTAGCAGTTATTTCTCTTCCCCTCCCTAAATTAGAAAAATGTATACACAAGAAGCAGGACACTGGAATCAAATACAGTGATAACAGGGTTTTTTTTAATCTTGTTCTTTTTAATGTACTTAGAATGTACTGTATGTTCTTTTGTTTCTTTGTATGAATCTATTTTTTGAATGTGTATGTTTCTGCAACAAAATTTCCAGTGCATTTTTTAAGATTTCTTCACATAAACACTAAAATTTTTAATTTTTTTAGATATTTTTGTATAGATTTCTTCCCAACAATCAGACTGTGTAGGTTACATAGTTTTTTTCTTCACTTCCTGAACAGCTGGGAATTTATCCCAGGTGATTCCTAGTTTATTTCTGCAGTAGTCAGAGAAAAAGATAACAAAACTATGATTTTTATTGCTTTAAGCTTTTTGAAATGGGTGCTCTGCTTTAAAATATTGTGTATGAGATTGAAGAAAAAAGTGGACTTTGTAGTTTTGGGATGAAATGCACACACATTACAGCTAGAAATATGAGATTGCTATGTTATTTCCATACTGATCTGACTTAACTGTGTGTATTCATTATCTAGGAAAGCATGACTAAAACTATAATAGTGATTACCATTTCTTCTTCCTAACATTTTTTTTTTTTTGTCGGTCGTGGGGCTTGAATTCTGGGCCTGGGCGCTGTCCCTCAGCTCTTCAGCTCAAGGTGAGCGCTC
>NW_012270433.1:13690-15329 GCF_000151885.1 Dipodomys ordii
GGAAGGTGGCTCAGTGGTAGAGTGCTTGCCTTGCATGCCTGAGGCCCTGGGTTCAATTCCTCAGCACCACATAAGCAAAAAGAAAAAAGCCGGAAGTGGCTCTGTGGCTCAAGTGGTAGAGCGCTAGCCTTGAGCTGAAAAGCTGAGGGACAGACTCCAGGTCCAGAGTTCAAGCTCCACAACCAGAACCCCCCCAAAAAGAGTAAGACCCTATACCAAATATAACCAAATAAAAATTGCTTGTGGCATGGCTCAATTGGTAATATACTTGCTTAACAATTCAAAGACACTCAGTTGTTAGTTCAAACTTCAGGACTGACAAAAATAAAAGAGGAACACATATTAGAATATTATAAAGGAAATATTGTCTAGCACTCATATTGCAAATAGAATCCTAGTAGAGATCATGCTAGTTTTCCTTCTGATTTCTTAACACAAAGATAATATTGTTTTCAATAAAAGAAACAGAATGCTATTATTTTTTCAGTATCATATTATACTGAGGTAATATTTGAAAATCTAGATTCTCATGTATGAACAAAAAACACACAAAATCAAACAATCTTCACCAATTTATGAATTAGTAAAACTAAGAGACATTGAAATAACCAAAATTATAAATATTGTTCAATGAAAATATTGTGAAAGTGTATTTCTTTATTGAGTAAAAAGTAAAAAATATTCAATAATTAAAACAGCATATTTCTGAGTACAATTAGAGAGAGCAAATAACAAAAGAGCAGAGACATGATATTAGTTTCTAGATCATTCACATAACTGTAATTATTTTGGAATAGTTCTTCTCAGTCATAATGTTCAGCATAATGAAAGCATTTTTTACAAATTTGCTAATGCAAATTTTATGAATGAACAATTTATTTTCATTTCCTTTTTTTAAAAAAATATTTTATTTTATTTTATTTTTATTGTAAGAATACCGTAAAGAGGAGTTACAATTACATGGGCAAGATAATGAGCACACTTCCCACCAAGCATTGTAGCCTCCTCTTTGTTTCCCCTTCCCATCCCTTCCCATACACTCTGCCTCCCACACCTGATCCTCCCCCCACCCTCCACAAAGTTGTAAAGTTTGTTTTTCGACATAACGGCTTGCACATCTCATTGTTGCAATGGGTCTACCTGTATCTCTAGTTAAACGATTTGTTTTTTCCCTTCCCCTCCACAAATTATACCAACATCAAATACAGTGAAAACATGGGTTATACTATGGGGGAGGGACATACAAAGCAACAAAGAAATCAACTTATAAATATGATAGAAACAATTGCATGAAAGAAAAACAAAAAACAAAAACATTTGAATACTTATCTTAGGGTTCCTAACATCAGCTTATCTGACCTTTTCTGCTTGACTCAGACCTATACTAGATATTGCAAATAAGGGAAACCATGGGACCTATGTTTTTTTGGGACTAGCTTACTTCACTTAATAGAATTTTTTCCAAGTCTTTCCATTTCCTAACAAATATGGCAATGTCATTCTTTCTGATGGAGGCATAGAATTCCATTGTGTATATATAAACCACATTTTCTTGATCCATTCATCTACTGAGGGGCATCTGGGTTGGTTCCATATCTTAGCTATGGTAAATAATGCTGCAATAAACATAGTTGTGCTG
>NW_012270434.1:0-1100 GCF_000151885.1 Dipodomys ordii
AAAAATTTTTTTTAAAAAAAAACAACCTTTAGGAAACAAAAAAGTCTTCAAGCCACAAGTAAGCTGGGTGCTAGGGGCTCACACCTGTAATCCTAGCTACTTAAGAAAGAGTCTGAGAACTGGAAATCAAAAGCCAGCCTGGGTAGGAAATTTAGCGAGACTCTTATTTCTAATTAACCACACACACATGCAAAAAAAATCCAGAAGTAAAAAGCTGTGGCTCAAGTGGTAAGAACACCAACTTGGAGCAGACTAGCTAAGGGGTCAGAGCTCGGGCCCTGACTTCCAACTCCAATACCAGCACAAGAAAAAGAATGTAAAATTCCTGCAAGTCTCCATACCTGAGCTTGTGAAAGGCAACGACAAAGGCAGCAATCACAGTGATGGAGAGCACAAAGATGTAGGCATAGAGGAGCAGAGTATCTGACAGCCTTGAAAAAGTGTTAAAAGGCAGCAGGCCGAATGCTTCTTCACACAGATACAGATTTGCATCAAAATCCCTGGGCAACAGAGGGAGAGCAAAGTCACAAATGTGAGGCAAGGAAATGACATTATTTTCTTCCTCAAAAATCAGCCTGCAAGCCAGGTGCCAGCGGCTTACTTCTGCAATCCTAGCTATTCTAGAGGCTGAGATCTGAGGATAGAGGTTTGAGGAAAATCTATGGATACTCTTAAGTCCAGTTCACCACAATTGACCACAACAGCAAGAAGTGGAGCTGTGGCTCAAGAGGTTGTGTGCTTGCCCTGAACACAAAAGCTCAGGGGCAGCCACAAGGCCCAGAGTTTAGCCTCAGGCTCAGCGTGCACGCGCACACACACGCACGCACGTGCGCACGCGCACACACACACACACACACACACAAAGAAAAAGAAAATAACAGATGTAGATTTTTCAATTCAGTCATACCTTGTTGCTCCAAACCCAAATTTTGCCTTTAGAAATTTAAATATGTGTTCATCTGACTTCAGGTTAAGCATTTTCTGTTGAGGGAGAGAACATAAAAATTGCTGTTACTAGCCGGGCGCTAGTGGCTCACGCCTGTCATCCTAGCTACTCAGGAGGCTGCGATCTGAGGATCTCGGTTCAAAGCCAGCCCGGG
>NW_012270434.1:4082-5438 GCF_000151885.1 Dipodomys ordii
GTCGTGGGGCTTGAACTCTGGGCCTGGGTGCTATCCCTCAGCTCTTCAGCTCAAGGAGAGCGCACTACCGCTTGAGCCACATCGCCATGTCTGGTTTTCTAGTGGTTTATTGGAGAGAAGAGTCTCACGGACTTTCCTGCCTGGGGTTGGCTTTGAACAGTGATCCTCAGATCTCAGCCTGCTGAGATTACAGGCGTGAGCCACCAGCGCCCAGCTGTCATGTAACATTTTTATAATAATAAACGCACCAAAAAAATATCCCTCAGGTCCTACCTGAAATTTTCTTGCAATTAACACTGACAGGTTAAAACTGATAAGCAAGGATCCCAGAATCATGGAGTTAAAAAACTGAAGGACACAGACAAGGAGTAAGCCTGCTATCTGGATCCCGTACAGCCAGGTCGCCTGTAAGAGCAAAGATTAGGTGGTGAAGTGGATTTTTATCAGCATTATCAGCATATAGCTACAGCTTGCTCCACAGCTGGATACACCTCAAGTTACACATAATGTTCAGAAAACAGCTTCAAAAAAACACAATATACTCATGCCTGTAATCTTAGCTGCTCAGAAGGCTGAGATCTGATGAACTGTGATTTGTCTCCAATTAACCAAGCAAAAAGCCAGATGTGGAGCTGTGGCTCAAATGGTAGAGCACCAGTGTTGAGTAAAAAAAGCCAAGTTGTTTGTTTGTTTGTTTTGGTACGCCAGTCCTGGGGCTTAAATTCAAGGACGGGATGCTGACCCTTACTTTCTTTTTGGTTTTGTCTTTTCTGGTACTGGGGATTGAACCCAGGATGTTTCACTTGCTAGGCAAGTGCTTTGCCACTGAGCTACATCCCAGCCTTCCCTTAGCTCTTTTTACTTAAGGCTGAGTTTCTACTACTTGAACCACACCTCCACTTCTGACTTTTTGGTAGTTAATTGGGAAATGAGAGTCTCATGGACTTTCCTGCCCTGGCTGGCAAGAAACTGCTTCTTGTCACCATACTGAGCTCTGGGTTTGTCTTGCCTTTTTCCATGCTGATTATTCTGAGTCTTTTGCATTTGACATGATTTTGAGATAAGTGATTCTAATTTATGAAGAAAGTAAGACTCAAAAGTTAAATCACTTGCCGGAGTTTAAAGAGCTAGTTATTTTCAGAGCTGAGAGTAGCAATTGGGTTTTATAACTCGGGATCTTTTCATGATAAAAAATGTTCATCCTTAAAAATCTGATACTTCTAACCATTCACACCCACATTGCTTCAAATATAAAAGGCAGGGGCTGGGAAGGTGGCTCAGTGGTAGAGCGCTTGCCTTGCATGCATGAGGCCCTGGGTTCGATTCCTCAGCACCATATAAGCGAAAAGAAAAAAG
>NW_012270435.1:0-356 GCF_000151885.1 Dipodomys ordii
GTCTATCACAGTCTATAACATATAACGGTGTATACATATACACTATATATGTGATCAGCAGCATGGGGTTATTTAGTAGTTGTTCGACCAGATGAGTGGAAGTTCTTTGTTTCTTAAGTCCTATGAATTTTTTCGTATCACCTAACATTTTGGATTTAACATCCACTTATCAGGGAGACCATGTACAGTTTGTCTCTTTGCTCTTGGCTTACCTCACTCAACATGATTTCTTCTAGCTCCATCCATTTCCTTGCAAATGCCATTTTGCCATTTCTAATGGCTGCATAATATTCCATTGTGTATAGATACCACAATTTTTGGATCCATTCATCTGTGGTGGGGCATCTGGGTTGTTT
>NW_012270435.1:7546-9332 GCF_000151885.1 Dipodomys ordii
TGGGCAAGATAATGAGTACATTTCTTATCAAGCATTGTAGCCTCCTCCTTTGTTTCCCCTTCCCATCCCTTCCCATCCTCCCCACTCCCCCCCCCACCAAAGTTGTAAAGTTCATTTTTGACATAATGACTTGTACATTTCATTGTTGCAATGGGTCCACCTGCATCCCTATTTAAACAATTTGATTTTCCCCTTCCACTCCACAAATTATACCGACATCAAATACAGTGAAAGCAGGGGTTATACTGCAGGGGATGGACATACAAAGCAACAAAGAAATCATCTTATAAATGTGTTAGAAACAATCGCATGAAAGAAAAAAAAACATTTGAATACATATCTTAGGGTTCATTTCCCTAACATGTGAATATATTTGTATACACTTGCATACTAACCAGTGTGTTTATTACACGTTTATAAACTGATACTACCTTCACATTTGAGAGAAAACATTCAACCTTTATCTTTCTAGGTCTGACTTACTTCATTAACAGTTTTTTCCAGGTCTTTCCATTTTTTTGCAAATGATAAGTTATTCTTTCTAATAATGAGTAAAATTCATATACATATGTATTCGTATATATCTACACATGTATATGTATAGGTATTGGTATAACACATTTTCTTGATTCATTCACCCATTGAAGGGCATCTGGGCTGATTCTATTCCTTGGCTATGGTGAATAATGCCACAATGAACATGGTTCTGTTCATAGCTTTGCTGTATCCTAGTTTATAATTTTTGAGTAAATGCCTAGGAGTGGAATTGCTAGATCAAAATGTAGTTCCATGGTTAATGTTTTGAGGAACCTCCACACTTCTCTCCAAAGTGGTTGAACAAATCCCATTTACAGTTAAATAGGGTTTTTTTTTTCCTGGCATCTGTGCCGACATCTGTTATAATTTGCTTTTTAATGATGGACATTCTACTGGAGTAAGTGGAATCTAAGTGTTGTTTTGACTTGCATTTCCTTTATGGCCAGGGAAGTTGAGCATTACTTCTTGTGTCATTGGCAGTCTTACTACTTCTGAGAAGTCTCTATTTAGGGGATTTGATTATAATTTTTATAATTGTATTTATATAAAAAATATGTGACACTCAATACATAAGCTTCACTCATAAGTACTTGTAGTGATGAACCCACCAAGAAAATGGAGAAAAAAACCAAGGTGGGCATTTTAAGACAGAGTAAAAGCATTATTCAAAAGAGCTGATAATTCTGAACTTCCTATTAAAACAAAAGGAAATCATTAAAATAAAGCAGACCTAGAAAGATAAAGCTTGCATGTTTTCTCTCAAATGTGAAGGTAGTATCAGTTTATAAACGTGCAATAAACAAAATAGTTAGTATGCAAGTGTATACAAATATATTCACAGAAATATGGTAGATTCAAGAGGGACCTCAAATAGTATAATTCCTTAGAAAGGGAAAGTCAAAGTTCAACAAAATAAGCATCAGGAAAGAAATGTGAAAGGGGTGGCATCTGGTGAAGGGGAGAGGGATAGATGAATGAGGAAAGAGGAGAACAGGGGGAGAATGAAGGGAAATTAAATGCATGTTCTACAAAATTAAGAGAAGTGAGGGAGAGGATAGGGATGGAAGGGATGGATCAGAATGTTGAAAAGCATGACATTGGCCAAGATTCATGTTATTTATAAACTCTTTTATTTAATAACACTTCCTTTGTACAACTACTAAAAGATAATAAAACAGAAAAAGAAAGAATAGCTTCATTATTTATTATAGGTATTTATTATATATTGTACAAATCTTATTAATGTTGC
>NW_012270436.1:0-5132 GCF_000151885.1 Dipodomys ordii
AAAAAAAAAAAAAAAAGTTTCATGGCCTTTCCTGATAGGGCTGGCTTTGAACTGCGATCCTCAGATCTCAGCCTCCTGAGTAGCTAGGATTACAGGCGTAAGCTACTGATGCCCAGCTTTGTAGTAAGCTCCAGTGAAACATAGTGCTTGTATTTAATGTGTTTTTCTGTTTTCACATGTGTTTTGTCTACAATCAAGGGCATATTTGAAGTTAGGAGCCTAAGAATGGCAATCCTCAAGATATGATGCCTAAAGAAATCAAGGTTGTCATTTATTGAGAACCTTCCATATGCTGGCATCAGTACTGTTTTTTGCAGTGTTGTGGATTGAACTCAAGGGGCTACAGGACTCTATCCCTGAGCTCCATCCCTACCCCTGTTTTGCATACTTTATCTCCAGTCATCACAGTAATCTCAAGGGAAGTATTATTGTCTAGCCCATTGTGTAGCTAAGGAAATAGAAGCACAGAGAGGATAGTAATATGCTCAGAGAGGCTACACTAGTAAATAAATTAGAAGCTGCATTTGATGAAACCTCCATGGATTTAAATCCCAACCCGTGTGCTTTTTCTATTGTGGCTTCTCCAGGTGGAGAACACTTTTAGAATACTTCCAGTGTTTTGTAACAATCCAAACCATTTTGAAATACTGAAGGAAAACTTTGAAGGTCAAAATATTTAAGTCTTGGGGCTGGGAAGGTGGCTCAGTGGTAGAGCGCATGTCTTGCATGCCAGAGGCCCTGGGTTCGATTCCTCAGCACCACATAAGAAAAAAGAAAAAAGCCGGAAGTGGCACTGTGGCTCAAGTGGTAGAGCGCTAGCCTTGAGCTGAAGAGCTGAGGGACAGTGCCCAGGCCTAGAGTTCAGGCCCCACAACCGGACCAAAAAAAAAAAAGGAAAGTTATCATAGCCAGGAATGATGGTCTGTGCCTGTAGTTCCAGCTCTAATTTCCTAATAACAGGAGAAATCAAAAGTCACATTCATTATGTGCCCAAACATTTGCATATATCACCTTCCACCTTGAATAGCAAGAGCTTAGAAGTTCTTTTGTTTTCTCTATTAGAGGCAGTTTTGCATTTGAAATGGGGCATCCTAAAGAAACTTTTGCATCACATGAAACACTCATAAATGTCTTAGTTCAGGGTGTTGAATAAGCCACCAGTTCCTGACCCCCACCTCCTCCCTCTGTTACTTCTAAGGTCCTGGTTTTTCCCAGTCTTTGTTGGAAGGTGAGCTTGGCTGAGACACAGAAGCAAGGAATAGGTTTGAGTTAAAGCTTGGGTTCTATTCTCATTGGTTTTTCTCCTTCCTAGGCTAAACCACCCCAATGTGGTGGCTGCCCGGGATGTCCCCGAGGGGATGCAGAATTTGGCACCCAATGACTTGCCCCTGCTGGCCATGGAGTACTGTCAAGGAGGAGATCTCCGAAAGGTAAAGCTCCTGGGTGGCAGGATGCAGACCCATTGAGGCAGGGCTGGGACCCTAGAAGGGAGGGGTAGGAAGCCTGTCATCAAATATGTCATCACCCAGAAGCTGGGTTTTCACAGTGACTTGCTTCACTTTCCCAAGTCCCTCTTCTGTGTTTACTTTAGGGTGATACGTGAATGTAAATCAAAAGGTTGAATCAGTTGCCTTCCAAGAAAACCACAGAGGGACTCTCTTTACTCTGCATTACATTACTGAAAGGACAAGGAATGTCATCTCCAGATCTGGACCATAAGAGGCCACAGATGCCTCCTTCCTTGGCATGTCAGAACACTGCTGGTTTTAGGGGGCCTTTTTGTTGTCATTATGACAGGGACTTTACAGATGTGACACTGCTGTACAGAGTTATCAAATGTAGCAGGAAGAGTCATTAGGGAACTGGCTGTGGTTCCAGAGCTTCCCCTGATTCATCTGCCAATTTTGCTTTCTTCCTCCTCACTACGGTACCTTCTCTGTACACTGGAAGTTGGGCAGTCCTGGCCTCCCCAGTGACAATTCCATGTATACCTATATATGTTCTTCACAGTGGTTCCACATGACCTCTGTTTCATGGCTTTTAGAAGAATCTCATGGCTTTTAGCAGCCCCATGACAATAGTATGCAGCTAGTACTCCTGCATTACTGGTGGATGTTGGAGCCCGGGGAGGTTAGACTGAGGACCCCACCTCACACTGCTACAGGGATAGAGCATATGGATTCAGCTGCAGGTTCATCTCTACTGGTAACACCGAGTAATGACATAGCATTGGGAAAAGTCAAATATCTAACCAGAAGAGTTGCTTTATCTATTCTACCAGTCATTCCTTTCAACTCTTATAGTAAGTCTGTGATTTGTGGGGCTTAGGCCAGAGAAGTTGCCCTCATTAGTTCTGTCCTTACATGGCAGTTTCACAGATAAAATTATATGCTGTTCTCATCATTCCTCTGGACCTGTCACCTTATTTTATACAAAGAAAGTTTCCATAAGGGTCAGTCTGTATGAGTGACTTCTGCTGTGGAGGTGGCTTATCCTGGGAATGATGTAGGTCAAGGCCATCAGGGCAGGCTATGTGTAACATTCTTGGCATGACTCATTAGTGGGACTGATGACCTATTAGAAATGGGGAGTTTGATTCTCCTCCACTCTCCTAACCTTTTCATGGTTATCTAATCCCTAGGTGTGGCTGTAGAGATAAAGCCATGCTGCTATAACCAAGTGAGAGCTCTTAGATGGCAGCCTGGGTGTAGAGGGATGTGATCAGATTATGGAAAGCTTGGAAGTAGGTGATCACAGGAGTGCACACCTGGCTTTCTAGTCAGCAAAGAGCCTGGTATGGAAGGCAAGAGGCGATTGCTTCTTTTGGGGCTTTTGTACTTATATACCTAGAGGGTGACAGAACTGTTGCCAGAGGTCTTACAAAATGTTAATCCCTTTATTCCCAAACGAGGTAGTCTTTCTTTAATTTTCTCAAATCACAGACAAGGCTGGCCAGCACATAAGTACATCAGAAGTGATTTAAAGAGTTAAGTCAACTGCATAGAGCATATACTTATTCTCAGCTACTGGGTAGGCTGAGGCAAGAGTACTGCTTGAATCTAGGAGTTTGAGATTAGCCTTGACCCCATAGTGAGATCTCATCTCAAAAAACAGAAGAAGAAAGAAAAAAAAGGAAAAAACCTAAAAGTAGTTATGGATATACATGTTAGTTAATGACCCTGGACCCCTTTCTCTATTGAGAAAGGCTGTATAAGTTCCTTTATAAGTGGAGGGGCCAGGTGGGCAAAGGACTATGTGATTGGTCTTAGGTAGACTTGGCTTTCCTTTCTTTGTCTCTCATCTGTGTACTGTAGGATGTTGGAATCTCTTAGTCTCCATTTCTTCACATCTGAGATGGGTCCTAGAAGTACTTTCCTCAGCGGGAATAGTGGGATTCAATGAGATAGGTCAGGTGAAGCTGGACAGAGCTTGTTCCTGAATCCATTTAGGTGCCCATTAAACATTCTCTGCAGTTTTCATGGTCCTGTGTGGCAAACCTATATCAGGGAAGTGATCAGAGAGTGGTTTTCTGTGAGTCCTTCCCCAATCTGCCGTGTCACTGGGCTTAGACTCTGGCTTCCTCCTTCTGACCTGTAGTAGCAGGTGAGGCCTGACAGTTCCTCATCTGAGAGTGACTCACATATCTCTGCCAGGGCCAGCACTGCGAGGACGTGAGAGCCTCTGGGCACTGCCTTACCTTCTACTTCCCCAGCTTCCCCCATGTGTGGCCTGCAAAAGCCCATGGCCAGTGTTAGCTCTCATGACTATTGTAGAAGATGCTGGTGGGCTTGATTGGTGATCATCTACACACTGACTCTTTTCAACTTCTCTACAGTACCTAAATCAGTTTGAGAACTGCTGTGGCCTACGGGAAGGAGCCATCCTCACCCTGCTGAGTGACATTGGTAAGTCCCAGTTATGGAAGCCAGGTTGTGCCCTTTAGGGAGGGCATATGACACACCTAGGAGTTCTTTGAGGGCACAGATGGAGCTATTTTTGTTCTCTGGTTTCTATAGAGTTTATGATAGGGGTGTGGAGGGGCCTAGTGGCATGGGTAGGTCAACAAGGGGCTAGTCAGGCAGGCACTGAGCTGAAATAGATTTCCTTTCCTTCCTGACCAAGTCATGAAGTATGATGTATGTGGAACAGATTTCCATTTCTCTTAAAAGGGTCCACTCCCTGCTTTCCTGGAACAGCCTGCAATGGAATAGGTTGTCATTTGAATGAGTTTCATCCCTTGGCTAGGAATGTTTCCACTCCCATGTTGACAATTCTCTGCCAGCTTCAGGCGTAGGAAAACTTGCCCTTGTTTAATCCTTTGGTCCTGTTGTTGTCCTCGAATGAGAGTGTCCCTGGCACTCTCTAAGTTGACTTTGGGGAAGAGTCATGTCAGTCTACAGAAATGCATGGTGTGTGCTGGCCCTGGGGCCTCCTCTGAGGAAGGAAAAGTAGGGCCCTGAGGGTCAGCCCTGACTCTGGCCTAGCAAAACACATATCAAAAGTGTCACAGCAGGTTCCTCAGGACTTTCAGAAAAATAACAGTGGAAACCAAGAGTATTGGTAGCAAATGATCATTTGGGACTATAAGGGTTAGAGTTATCTAGAGTTTATCTCTGGAGAATTTGACTCCATTTTTATTTCTCCCCTATCTCAGCTTTTGAAGCTGTATGTACTTCTGTTTGCTCAAACTTTTTCTTTTTTTTTTGAGATCGTCAAACAGAGAGTTAAGAGACATATCTTGAAATCATATACCTTTTTGTTAGATTCACTAGTCACACATTTGCACAGCTGTGTTCTCTGGCCCCTGGCTTACAAAGATGAGGCCTTTGGTCTTAAACATTCTGCCTTACCAGTGTATGGAGCTCTCTTCCTTACTCTACTTCTTTCCATAAAGAGGAGGCAAAAAGGAAGTGAATTGGAAAAGTTAAGCAAAGATTCAAATAGTCTGACATAGGAAATATCTACCTTCCTCTACATCCTGTGTGGAAGGGATCACATAAAAGGCAAGGTGACAGTGTACCAGTCTCAACCTCTCTCTCTTTTTTTTTTTTCTTCGGTCGGTCATGGGGCTTGAACTCTGGGCCTGGGCGCTGTCCCTCAGCTCTTCAGCTCAAGGCAAGCGCTCTACCACT